>NC_134483.1:131352623-131635123 GCF_040206685.1 Ascaphus truei | reverse complement strand
GGTGTGCAGTTAGTGAATTCTTTAGGGGACTCATTCATTTTGTGTTCCCCTTCCCCCTCTTTTTGCCTGATTCACTTTTTAGTTCACAGTTTGCACCCACATTTACAATTACCATTATTATTATATATCTTTTCACTTTACTCAATTAGTGTGGCCCTGTGATCACTCCCCAACCCTCCCCTTGTTTTCAAATATAAACCTGGTTTATGTTTTGTGTTTATGTTTATGATTTGTGATTAGGAAAACCAAATCTTTGGCTTCCTTCCTATCCCCAAGTCTTTTCAATTCATATCAAAACTCGGCGGAATTAGGAATATTCTGAATGGATTTTTTCCTTGCGGACACTGTATCACGTGCCAATATGCCATTCCCACAAAAGTGATGAATTGTTTATAACAACAAAAAAAAAAAGGACAATGATTCAAACATTCATAAATGGCAGGACTAGCCATGTTGTATATATTCTTAAATGTGGCCGTGGAAAGAGTTATATTGGCCGTACAATTAGATTCTTAAGAACAAGGATTAGGGAACACGTTCGTTCCATTAAAAAAGGTGATCTTTTACATCCGGTGTCCCGACACTTTAACAACTGTGCCAGCGGTGGCATTGCCAATTTCACTTTCTCGGGTGTTGAGCATGTTCGCACCCGCATTCGTGGGGGGCGATAGATTGAACATGATCAACAAACGAGAAATGTTTTGGATTTCTTCCATGGATACACTACATCCAGCAGGTATTAACTTGGACTGGGAATTAAGTACATTTTTTATAGTTTATATTCACTGAGGGATACATGTGTTTCTTGATTCAGTTTTTATACATATGTAACCCTTGTTCCCCCCCCCCCCCCCCAGATACAAGTGCTATATCTAGGGTGTATGAGGGCTGGCTACACGTGTTTGAGTGGTGCATACCTGCCGGTAACAGGAGGACCTGAGCTTCCCTGCGATGTTGTTGGGGAGACGGGACCAGGCTTCTGGGGTAGTTGCCTCATTCTTTTAGTGGTGGTGCAGCGCCTCCATCCTCTATACCTTCCCAGGGTATGGGGTAGGACCCGTATAGAAGAAAAGGACCCTGGTCCCAGGGTGGATGCTCCAGAATCACAACACAGTCTTTAGTAAGATCAGCAATGTCTCTCTTTATTGTCTCTACTTACAGTAGCACACAGCAGCCTTGCAGCATACAGCCGCAACAACAACAGCAATAGCAGCAGCACACACAGAAATCCCAAGGTGTACAGCCTTTCTCCTCTCCTTTCCTCCAAGAGGTACTCCACAGGATGGTCTGTGCGGGGCCTCAATACCCCAGTGCCCACCTCAGAGGGTCCCCTCTGGGCGGGGGTAGATCTTCCCCATCACCCCCTCATCAGGGTGAGAGGCATTGGTCCCACCGGAGCTCTGCTCCTCGCCAACTATCATAGGCCAGAGTTCTATTGGTATCTCTCCTGCTCCCAGGAGAGAGCTCGACCTACTTCTCTCCTCCAACTCCCAGGACAGACTTCCCAAGTAGACCCGGAGGAGAACTCACTGGAAGTAGACTCACTGACACTCACAGGAGCTGGCTGCTAAATAGTGTCAGCCCCACCCCTCATGATGTTAGCAGGACCTCCCCTCTGTCTCTTGCCTGCAGCAGAGTCAGGGGCCTGCATCTATCACTCAGGGCAGGGCGTGAAGGGGGAAAACCCATGATTACTACTGGCGCCTGCCCTTAACAGGACTTACCACAGTAGGAGAAAGATATGTATAGCCTGTGCTGTTTACAGGGGGCTAAACATATATATCAATTGTATTACTAATGAATTTGATATTTTTTCTGCCCTGACTATACTCTTTCTACTTCTATTGTTCCAACATATTTTTTCATCATTTATATTTTTATTCATGTCGTTGACTTGAATACTATATTTGTTCCATTACTTCATAGTCCTTTTGCATTTGTTAAAGTATATAGAATATCCTTTATTTTCTAACATCTTTTAAGTTAAGTGATATTTGGATATCCTAAGAGATATTTCTTACAAATGTATCTTAAACATTGGACATGAATATGGTTTTATTAATAAGACATAAATGGGCTTTTTCTCCTTTACCTTTTTTTCAATATCCGAGACAAGCATTCAATGACTAGACAACTTAGATAGATTATTGTTAATATGATCATGAGATTTATACCTTGTGATATTAATTATTTTTCTATATATATGTTGGTTCTATGGATTCTAAGTGAGTTCATGCTTGAGGAGAGCTATGAGATATTTGACATAAAAGCAAAGGAGGTTATTTCTATTGTTGAAACCCCAAGAATTTTAAACATTTTTTGCTCCCTCAGTTTTAATATTACAAAAAATGTAAAATATTTTTTCTATTTTTTGTCATTAGTAATTTTTTTATTTCATTATTATTACATTATATTCTAAAAATTGATTTTTTTGGTATTTGTGTGTTCTAGTTTAGATGTTTTCTATATTATATGTGCTTTTGTTCATGTTATTTTTTTTTTAACAATATTCATCAACACAACCCTGAGGAAGGTCCTTAGAGGACCGAAACGTTGGTTTGTCTCTGTGTTCATTTTGTATTGCTTAATACATTGTTTTTCTTTATACCTGAGTGCTGTTTCTTTGCTCTCACTTTGGTGATAGCAGCTGTTACATGTATTGTGATTATGAAGCAGGCAACTGGAACTATACTATTTTGCTTGGAGTGCCATCTGTTCTGGTTTATTATATATATACACATATATATACACATATATATACATATATATATATATATATATATATATATATATATATATATATATATATATATATATATATATACAAGAACAGAAACAATTAAGTAGCGCCTCTAATATACCCTGATTTTAATCTTTTCTGTATTCTCAAAAAAGAAAAATTACTAATATATCAAAAGAATATAAAATATAAAAACATTTTAATTAAAAATATAAAAAATGAAAAATCAGAAAAAATGAATAAAACCTTTGAAAAAACAGAGTCCTGTTCCAATATGTAATGCTCCCAGGTAGTTCAATGGGATCACCAATCCCTTAACAAATCTGTTAAATTGATTATATAAATGTAGTGCAACTGAATATAGGTTGCAGCAATATTATCTTAATATGTATATTATTTTTTTGGTGTAAGTTTAACAAATATTTCACTCCCCTCCTTTATAATATTCATTTATATTATTTTTTTCTTTATATATTTTTCTTTATTCCATTTTTTGTTATTTTTCTCTATTCCTTTTTATTGATATTGAGGTCAACATTTGTCAATATACTGTAATTGATTATTGTTAATGTATGTTGTTCTCAATTATATTCGAATCCCCTATTTTGTCCCCTCTCCACCTCGATCTCTAGTAAACTCAGCTGTGTCCTCATAGAAACATATGAATTGTATCATTATTATGTGCTTAATTAATTAATTGATGATATGCCTCTCTATAAATATGGTAAAGGGTTGTCTAGTGGGTATCCCTGATGAAGTCATCATCGATGACAAAACGCGTAGGGCGTGGTCTGATTGTGGCCGTCATTTGCCTATGAACATTGCTGCTGCTAGAAGAGATACGCGAGTTCCTGAGTCTCCTACGATCCTGCTACCGGCATAGAGAATTTCCAATCACTGGTTCCCGGAGGGACACTTTTTGCCGAGCACCCAATAGGAGGGTTCCCACTTCCGGGTACACGAAGGAGGGTCACGGGAGGACGCTGCTACCTCGAGTCGGACCAAGAGGACCGCGTTGCTGGCTTATGAGAGCCAATCTCATAAATGCTTGTATTTGCAGTATTCTTGTGAGTGGGCATTTGTTTGATTTAATGTTCCTTTAATACATATTTTATTACGTTAATGCACTAGGTGTGCGCCTGTTTTTTTCCTTCTTTTTTCATATATATATATATATATATATATATGCAAATATAGCTGTATGCTCATCTGCATGTCTTAGGCAGGTCTGCAACCCCACCTTTCCCCATTATCACCCAGCATACAGCACTTCCACTGCAGCAAGGGATTCTGGGAAATGACATGCAAATGAGCACACAGTGTCACTTTTTGCCTCAATAACCATTTTTAACATGGTTCCCTATAGGCTTAAGCTTGCTGCATGGTCACAGCTTTGAGCACAGCCAGGGTTAAGGTGCATACCCAGAAAACCACCCACAGACAGCTGTTTCGACCTTGATGGGTCTCATCAGTGTGGGGTTGATTTTACTGGGAATGCAAGAGAGGCTTATGGGATAGGCCAAACCATAATACTGAGTTAAGTTATGGTGAGTAAAAAAAGTGACAAAAACCCTCCACAGGAAAGCAAATATGCAAATATAGCTGTATGCTCATCTGCATGTCTTAGGCAGGTCTGCAACCCCACCTTTCCCCATTATCACCCAGCATACAGCACTTCCACTGCAGCAAGGGATTCTGGGAAATGACATGCAAATGAGCACACAGTGTCACTTTTTGCCTCAATAACCATTTTTAACATGGTTCCCTATAGGCTTAAGCTTGCTGCATGGTCACAGCTTTGAGCACAGCCAGGGTTAAGGTGCATACCCAGAAAACCACCCACAGACAGCTGTTTCGACCTTGATGGGTCTCATCAGTGTGGGGTTGATTTTACTGGGAATGCAAGAGAGGCTTATGGGATAGGCCAAACCATAATACTGAGTTAAGTTATGGTGAGTAAAAAAAGTGACAAAAACCCTCCACAGGAAAGCAAATATGCAAATATAGCTGTATGCTCATCTGCATGTCTTAGGCAGGTCTGCAACCCCACCTTTCCCCATTATCACCCAGCATACAGCACTTCCACTGCAGCAAGGGATTTAATATATATATATTAAACACACAAACCCAGCAAGCTCAAACGCCCACACCCTCCTAATATTGACTATATGTAATGCCACATAGAGTGCAACTGGGCTGTGGCACATGAATATAGGAAAACACAGGGGGTGCCCAGTGCTACATCCAAATGACAAAACATACATGGTAATAATTACAAGAAATGATGCTTCAATACTAATAACATTGCTAATACTAATAATAAAAAATGGTTTTTTAGTTAGAAATTTTGGCCAAAACATCATAAGCTTGCACACCAAACGTCAAGGTAAACCATAATAAGTGCAAGTCCTACACTACACTGCATTTGTTCCCAATATATATATACAGTGCTCGACAAACCCGGTCGCCAACTCGCCAGCTGCGATCGGATATTGGCTCGTGGCCAGTAACCTTTCCCCTGCTGTGTAAAAAAAAAAATCCCCTGCTCGAAAAAAAAAAAAAATCGGAGCTGATTGGCTGTGACGCGGGATGGATTTGCCAGGACTTCAAACCGCCCTTTCTGCACGGGTAAGTAATATGGGGGGGGCGGGGGCAGTGCGTGCCTCCTCGTGCGTGTCTCCTAGTGCGTGTTTCCTCCTCCTCCATAGTATCCTCTTGTATAATTGTGTCAGCTCCTGCACTGATCCGGTCATGGAGGAGTTTGGACACATGCTTGAGGTGGGGTAAATACACTTTAAATATTTATATATACATTGATACATCTTCCCCCCTCTCTCCGGTGCTCCCGCTGCCCGCGCGGGACGTAACATACTGTAGTAGCCGGGGTGTTTCTCTCTCCCCCCCCCCTCCCTCCGGTGCTACCGCTGCCCGCGCGGGTCTGAGGATGTTGAAGTAGTCAGGGTGCTTCTCTCTCCCCCCCCCCCTCCCTCCGGTGCTACCGCTGCCCGCGCGGGTCTGAGGATGTTGCAGTAGTCAGGGTGCTTCTCTCTCCCCCCCCCCCTCCCTCCGGTGCTACCGCTGCCCGCGCGGGTCTGAGGATGTTGCAGTAGTCAGGGTGCTTCTCTCTCCCCCCCCCCTCCCTCCGGTGCTACCGCTGCCCGCGCGGGTCTGAGGATGTTGCGGAAGTCAGGGTATTTCTCTCTCCCCCCCCCCTCCCTCCGGTGCTACCGCTGCCCGCGCGGGTCTGAGGATGTTGCAGTAGTCAGGGTGTTTCTCTCTCCCCCCCCTCCCTCCGGTGTTACCGCTGCCCGCGCGGGTCTGAGGGTGTTGCAGTAGCCGGTGTCTCTCCCCCCCTCCCTCCCGTGCTACCGCTGCCCGCGCGGGTCTGAGGATGTTGCAGTAATCGGTGTTTCTCTCCCCTCGGTGCTCCCGCCCCGGGCGGCAGGAAGTAGCAGGGTGTTTCTCCTCTCTCCCCTCCGCGCACGTCCCTTCCCGTGTGTGTGTGTGTGTGGGTATGAGAGTGAGATTGAGTGTTTCTGTGTGTATGGGAGAGATTGAGAGAGAGAGAGAGAGAGAGAGAGAGAGAGAGAGAGAGAGAGAGAGAGAGAGAGTGTGTGTGTGTGTGTGTGTGTGTGTGTGTGTGTGTGTGTGTGTGTATGAGAGAGAGAGATTGAGAGTGTGAGTGTGAGTGTGAGTGTGAGTGTGAGTGTGTGTGTGTGTGTGTGTGTGTGTGTGTATAGGAGAGAGAGAATGTGTGTGTGCAGGACACCAGAGGTAACCACCCAGTCAGTCACCCCCCCACCCACCCAGTCAGTCAGTCAGTCACCCCCCCCACCCACCCAGTCAGTCACCCCCCCACCCACCCAGTCAGTCAGTCACCCCCCCACCCACCCAGTCAGTCACCCCCCCACCCACCCCCCCACCCACCCAGTCAGTCACCCCCACCCCCACCCACCCAGTCAGTCACCCCCCCACCCACCCAGTCAGTCACCCCCCCACCCACCCAGTCAGTCAGTCACCCCTCCACCCACCCAGTCAGTCACCCCCCCACCCACCCAGTCAGTCAGTCACCCCCCCACCCACCCAGTCAGTCAGTCACCCCCCCACCCAGTCAGTCAGTCACCCCCCCACCCACCCAGTCAGTCAGTCACCCAAGTCAGTCACCCCCCCACCCACCCACCCAGTCAGTCACCCCCCCACCCACCCACCCAGTCAGTCACCCACCCACCCCAGTCACCCAGTCAGTCACCCCACCCCCCCCACCCAGTCACCCAGTCAGTCACCGCACCCCCCCCCCACCCAGTCACCCAGTCAGTCACCCCACCCCACCCAGTCAGTCATCCCACCCCCCCACCCAGTCACCCAGTCAGTCATCCCACCCCCCACCCAGTCACCCCACCCCCCCACCCAGTCACCCAGTCACCCAGTCAGTTATCCCACCCCCCCACCCAGTCAGTTATCCCACCCCCCCACCCAGTCACCCAGTCAGTTATCCCACCCCCCCACCCAGTCACCCAGTCAGTTATCCCACCCCCCCACACAGTCAGTTATCCCACCCCCCCACCCAGTCAGTTATAAGTCACCCCCCCACCCAGTCACCCAGTCAGTTAAAGTAACCACCTTCCCACCCAGTCAGTTATCCCACCCCCCACCCAGTCAGTTATCCCACCCCCCACCCAGTCAGTTATCCCACCCCCCACCCAGTCAGTTATCCCACCTCCCACCCAGTCAGTTATCCCACCTCCCACCCAGTCAGTTACACCCCCCCCCCAGTCAATCAGTTACCCCCCGTCTCTCTCCTCTCTGTCTCTTCCCCCTCTCTGTCTCTCCCCCCCTTCTCTGTCTCCCCCCCTTCTCTGTCTCCCCCCCTTCTCTGTCTCCCCCCCTTCTCTGTCTCTCCCCCCCCTCTCTGTCTCTCCCCCCCCTCTCTGTCTCTCCCCCCTCTCTGTCTCTCCCCCCCCCTCTGTCTCTCCCCCTCTCTCTGTCTCTCCCCGTCTCTCTCCCTCTCTCTGTCTCTCTCCCCTCTCTGTCTCTCTCCCCTCTCTGTCTCTCTCCCCTCTCTGTCTCTGTCTCTCTCCCCTCTCTGTCTCTGTCTCTCTCCCCTCTCTGTCTCTGTCGCTCTCCCCTCTCTGTCGCTCTCCCCTCTCTGTCTCTGTCGCTCTCCCCTCTCTGTCTCTGTCGCTCTCCCCTCTCTGTCTCTGTCGCTCTCCCCTCTCTGTCTCCGTCGCTCTCCCCTCTCTGTCGCTCTCCCCTCTCTGTCTCTCTCTGTCTCTCCCCTGTCTGTCTCTCTCTCACTTTCTGTCTCTCACCCACACTCTCTCTGTCTCACACTCTGGACCTGGATATTTTATTTACCCTATATATCTTATACTACACCGAAATAACATACTGCTTTCTTCCAGATCTGACTCAAGCTTCACACGGGAGACATCGGAATCCCCCCTAACCCAGAAGACAGGTAGGGAACACATCCCCTCCAATGTATAACATTGCGGGAATGAGGGTACCTGGACATTGAGGGACTGCGGATCAGGTAAGATCCCAGGTGGGATTGCTGCTTTAAATATTGTGAAGCGGGGGCGTCCAGACAATGGTTAAGGGGTACAGGAAACTAGTCACACACACACACACACGTAACAAGGACTAATTGTAGTATAATGTAATACAATAAATAAACTTATGTCAAAAACGAATGTTCTTACTAGGAATTTACTCAATTTATTTTATTTATGTATTTTTTTTAAAGCGGGGGCGGGACTAGGGGTGGGGTTGGGGGCGGGATTAGGTGGCGAGTAGATTTTTTGGCTCGGCGAGTAGATTTTTGGGTGATTTGTCAAGCACTGTATATATATATATATATATAAAATATTTCCATTTGATATATATATCTATAGATATATATATATATGTTTTCACTTATTGATTATGCAAAACTGTTGCAGAGATCAGTTGGATTGATAACGAAGTTAAAATTGCCTGATTTTTAATGTATTATATTCTTGTTATGGTGTCTTTTGGTGATACTCAGTAACATCTTTATCAGGTTCCCGCCATTACACTCTTGATTAGGTTTTCACAGACCTGACCAGTGGCGGAGAATCTGCACAGAGTTCACTTTGAGACAGCTATATTAAAGAATCCTTTTGAATGCACAAGTCACTCTTTGATAAAGCTCCGGAAAGGAGGGAAACGCATCAGAGGACTTTTTTTTGAATGTTAGTAGATTGGCGATTATGTCTAATAAAATGACCTGATTTTATTTTTTGTCTCGAGCCAGCCTTAATTCATTAGCAGTGCTCAGCCCCTTTTTTTTATATTTGTTATCTATTAGACTATTAGGATTGAAGCACGCAACGTGTAAAGTTGTGAGTACTTCACATCATACTCACTTGTATATTATTTTGTCTCAGCCGAGTTTAACTCGTTTAATGGATTTACCTATGGATATCCGCACGATCGGAACTACAGGATAGGCTTTCTGCAGGAAGAGGTGGGTGCCGTCGCTGATGCCGCAGGACCCGCCTCTGTACGGCGCAGCAGAGTGGGCGTTAATTAAACAAGTCATCTGACGTAATCCTCACGACCGGAGCCACGGGGTAGACCTGCTGCAGCAAGAAGTGAGTGCTGTTACAGCGAGACTCACCTTCGGACAGTGCAGGTTAGATACCATTCTCCTGCTACTGGGCTCCCCGGTGGTCAGAGGTAAGATGCAGCTTTGACTTCATATAACATACTGTGGCTGGACAATATTTATTTTATACACCTATCAAGCCTTTTATTATTGTCCTATATTATCCTTACTGGATGTGATTCATCATAGACACTTCAGATCTGAGTTAGCAGCACCCATATAGGATTCATTTCCATTATCTACTCAGCTCCGGAGACCCCCTGCTACAATAATATGTTATCAAAATAAAATAAAAGCAGCTTCATTACCTTAGTGGCAAACCGCTAAGGCAATGAAGGGGTTAAATTAGACTACCTGGTGTATTGGGGGTAGAGTGGGTAAGTGAAGGGGTAGTTGCCCCAGGATGGATGGTTAGGCCTACCAGGAAGGTTATGGGATGGGTTAACCCCTTCACTGAAAGGGTTAACCCCTCCCACAACCAATCCGAGAGGCCTAACCACCCACCCTGGGGCAACTACCCATTTCACCCACCTCTTCTACCCCCAATAAACATTACAATACAATCACCAATACAATACATTGAACAATGCCAATAAACCAATTGATTGGCACAGTGGCACACCATGCCCTATGAGCATGGTTAACACTATAGCAGTCAATGTGCAAGCTGCAAATAAAAAAACCCAGCACCAAATAAAAAGATACTCAAATTTGAATTAAAAAAAATGTAGACGAAGGGACAACATCCACCCCCAATTGGATTACAATATACAGTTGAAAAGAAATAAGAGAAGAAAGGAGCTTACCGGAGGACCATCAGCTGTTGAGAATCATTGCGTCTTCAGTCAAGAGGTTACTTTAGTTCATTGCTTTTTTTTTTTCTTCAGGAGGCCCATTGACTGCCAATATGTTTATCTATGTCCCTTGAGGGCTATAGATAAGCACAGTGACCAGAAATGCATTTTTTGGCAAATGCTTCTTTTTATTTAATTGTAATGTACAGTATTGTATTTTTTGTGCTTGTGTTTATTTTTTTAGGTTGCCCATTGACGCCCATAGTGGCAAACATGCCTATAGTGCATGTTGCATGTTGTGCCACTCAATTGGTTTATTGGCATTTGTTTTTAAATCAAATTGAACGTCTTTTTTTATTTGGTCCTGGTTTCTTTTATTTGCAGCTTGCACATTGACTGCCAGTGGCAAACCATGCCATAGGGCAAAGTGTGCCACTATGCCAATCAATTGGTTTATTGGGGGTGGTGGTAGTTGTCCCAGTGAGGGTGGTTAGGCCTCCTGGGAGGGGGGTTTAACTATTTAATTACCATAGTGGTTAATAACGTTAAAGTGATTAAGGGGTTAGTGGCCAGTAGTTAGTTATTTTATTTTACTGTTCGTGCCCACTGAAGAAGAGGAAGATGAGAACTGCCATCATCCTGGCAGGGTTAAGTACAACTTTAATTTACTATGTGCTGGCTATGTTATGTTTTGGTTATGTTTTATTTTTAATGGGCAAATGAGCTATTATGAGCAAAGTTCCTGAGCTTCGCCCCCCTGCCTGACAGCCGCAGCATTCGCGCCCCCCTCTCCAAGGACCCGGCGGCAAATGACGCCGCAGGTCATGTGACGTAAATGTGATTCAGTAAAATAATCATTTTATGATTACCAGGAAGGGGTTCTCCGAGACTCTGTTTTTCTCCACAACGTTTCGCCCCTTCTAGCAAGGTGTGGCATTACCAGAAACTAGTTGCTAGCCCCAGTGGTCCTGGAGTTATAACCCTAAAAAGGTTACTTAGGGAATGTGTCCAATCCCACTTAGCCCACAAACAATACACTACAAACACCTAAGAAGGGACAGTGACATACATTCACAGGGAGAACACAGCAATAATACATTTATACAATAATACATTTATACACATGTTCCCTTGACGTGGGCCGTATCTGCAGGGTGCAACCCAGAGATGCTATAGCACCCCACGTCACAGTGTAATTTGTATTATTTATGATTGTCACGTGTATCACTGCAGTGAAGCGCTATGTACATTAATGGAGCTATATAAATAAATACATACATACTGTGACAGAGTCATTAACTCAGTAGGCTGGAATAGTGAATGGAGAGACGCTGCAGCCAGTTCACAGAGTGTTAATCTCCTCAGACAGAAAGAAGCACACCTGCAGCCTAATTAAGCAGGAGGCCTGAGAGACTGCAGGTTTAAAAGCAGGAAGTGACACACACACAGGGAGCTTGTTTTTCCACAGGAAGGTGGAGAGAACTCTCCCGGCTGGGAAGCCTGGTCCCCAGTCCTGCGAGGAGCTAGGCTGCTGGGACCAGCTGGGACCCCAACCCAGGATAAAGATCAAGATCGCTGCGAGGCTGGACACAGCCTGCTCCCTGGAACCGTGTTCCTGTTTGCTGTTGGAGCTGCAAAACAGATAAGACTTTATTCTTATTATGCTTATTGGTTATCGTTTGTGTAGCATGTTTTGGGCATGACCAGATTAGCTGGCTGTCCTGTTAGTAAGGGCTCAAGAAGTGAGTTAGTGTCCCTAACGGGACTAGGCTTTAATTTGCAAGAAAGTAGTTTCTTAAAGGGACAGTGCACCCGTGCTTATTTTGATTGTGGCTAATAAACCACTAGTCTTTAAAGTTTCCCATCGTGTCAAGCGTCTTACTGACCCCGCCGCGAGGCCGTCCTGCCACAGGTGGTGTCAGAAGTGGGATGTTACGCCTCTGGGGGTCAGTAGATGAAGATGTGTTGAGACACTGAACTCAAGCGGGAAAAAAAAAATTATTTTTGCTGAAGCGTGGAAGTTACAGCTAGCAAGCGCTGAGTGTAAATTTTGCCCCGTCGGATATGAAAGGATTGCTGTGTAAAGCTAATGCCTTTTGCTGAAGTGAGTGAATTTGCAGCTAGCAAGTGCTGTGAGCAAAGGTTGCCCTGTCTGGTAAAAAAAGAAAGTGAAAATGAATTTTTGCAAAGAAGTTGCCCTAAGAAGAACCCAGAAGGTTCAAATATTGTAAAGCAAGAACAACTTACGTGTGTTGTGCAAAGTCTGCCTCGTCGGGTGTGAAAAAAAAAACAAAACAAAAAAACAGGGTTTTAAAATGGCCGCCGTCATTTGTCAGTTTTGCAATGTACATAACCATACAAAACAGTGTCCCTTCAGGCCATATGATGATTATGATGACGACGCATTTGTGGCCCCGAGAAGAGAGACGAACCCGCAGATGAAAGCTGCAAAAGTGTCCAGTGTGTGTGTGCCCAGTACCACTGATGTCTCTGGAACTAATAAAACAAAGAGAAAGAAGAAAAATAAAAATATTTCTCAAGTCACAGAGGAAGTGACCGAACCACTTGAGCCTGCGATATCAGGACAACAGGCGTCAGCAAGCCACCGAGATGTGCTGCAGACCGGAGTGATGGGCAGAATTGTCACAGGAACGGTGGCAAAGGAAAAGGAGGAGCAAAGGGAAGCTGAATCCTTGATCCAGGGAAAAGAGGCCTTAATTTCTGCACTCCAGACTGCCCAGCGTGATTATGATGTCTTGCAGAAACAATTGAACAGGGAGCGAGAAGCTAATGCCGAGGTACAGAGGTGTATACTCCCAGCTATACAAGAGTATGCGGCTTTAAAGAAAACAGAGCAACTCTTGCGGAGTGAGTTGGAGGAGCTGACGACAAGCTTGAATAAAGCCAACACCGCAATTGCTAACATGGAATCAGAGAGAACAAGTCCTGACTGGAGACTGTGCTATCAGATGTCCCAGAGAGATGTTCAAAACTTCATCAAAGACTTAGAAGTTTCTCACCAAGAAGCTAGCGCGCTCAAAACAGAGCTAGGTACTTTGAAGAAAGCCAATGAGACGGTCCTAAGGGATATAGAGACTGTGAAAATGGAGAATATAAACCTGAAAGAAGAGGTTTTAAACCTGACCGGTCAGGTCAGTGATGGGACTGAGAAGCTTCACCAAGCGCAGAAAGTGAAGGCACAATTGGCGCAAGAAAAATTAGAGGTGCAAGAAGCACTGCAGAATGCAGAGAGGATGCAACGTGTCTCCCTGGAGCAGCACACACAAGCAGCGCACCTATGGCAGAGCCAGCTGCAAGAGCTACATGCAAGTCTGCAAGCGGCCAAGGAGAAGCAGCAAGTGCTACAGGAACGGCTGAGTACCCAGTATGTCCCCACAGAACAGCATGAGGAGCTGAGGGCCATGCTGTACGCCACAAGAGCATCGCTGGGGGCAGAGCTTGAAAGCCAGGTGATTCTGTGTGAGAGGGAGCGCGAAAAGGTCCAGAGACTGGAGCAAGAGCTGGAGAAGCAGAGAGGCAACTCCATCTCCATGAGTCAGTATGCCAAGGAGAAAGAAGCCTGGAAAACAGAAGCAGCGGCGATACTGGCGACAAAAACTACAGAGTTCCAAAAGATGAAGGCGGCGCTGACGCAAGCCCAGAGCAAGCACCGGGAAGAGGTGAAGGCCCTGAGAGGGGATTTGCAGGATCAAATTGAAGAGCTGCAGACGTAGATTGCTGAGCGCAAAATACAACTCGCCGAGAGGGAGGAGGTGACCGTCCGTCAGGTGGCTTGCCTGACATTGCGCTATGAAATCGAGATGGCTGATACCCACAGGCTGCTGGACGACACGGCCAATGAGAGGGACCGACTGCAGCTGGAGCTGGACAAGGTCTGGGAGGAGCACAGGCAATTGCAGGTCAGAAATAGAGGAAAAGAAACAGATTTAAGCCTTGCGCTGAACCTGCTAAGAGATGTGGAGTCGCGACTCAACGCCAAAGAGGATGAACTGGCAGCGGCACTGAGTGAAAAAAGATATGCAGAAGGACAGCTTCAAGACCTGAGGAAGGACCTGGAGTCTGAGCGTGCTGGCCGCAAGTTGGCGGAGAAACAAAAGCGTGACCTGGACGAGATACTTGAGGCCCTAAAGACTGAACATGTGGCAATGTTGGACACCGCTCAGTTGGAAAATAAGATGAGAAAGACATCACAGGTTATCCAGCAACACTCCCAACGGAGTAAATTAAAGGGACAAGAAAGAAAGGCCCAAGCCTACGAGTCTGCCGACGGTAATAGAGCGGCATCATGGGGTGCACTTAGGGTTGATAAGACCCCCACCCAAATTGAAGTTATAAAGATAAATGAGGTGAAAACCAACACTAAAAATACGCTGATGGAGAAAGGTCCAGAAGCCATCACCACTGAATTGGAGTTACTGTCTTCACAAGAGAAGGCTAAGCTTCAAGGTAGCCCTCTAAGGAAGCTTTTCACTGGATCTGGTTTAAAGAAGCTTTCAGGCAAGAAGCATAAAGGAAAGAAGGAAAAAGAGACAAAGGCAGAGGATGTGACAGAACAAGTACCTGTCTCATTGGAGTCTCGTGATCCTGCAGAGGTAGATGGAGGAGACAGTTCGCCCTCTTTTCCTGATGAGTCTATAGAGACCTCTCCTACAGAAAATGTAATGGGAGACACAGTACAGACTATTGAAACAGAAGGTGAAGGGGCCACTTCTGATGGAGAAAGAAAGAAGGAAGGCATTACACCATGGGCCTCTTTTAAAAAAATGGTCACCCCTAAAAAGCGTGCAAAGCTGCCTTCTGAAAGTGACAAAGAAGATGAGGTTGAAAAAGCAAAGAGTGCTACCATGTCCTCTACTGGTAGTGCTGGTTCTGTTGAAAATCAAGAGGAAGCTAAAGAAAATGGTGAGGAACAAAAGCTGGAAAAGAGCCCGGAAGATAAGAAAAAGGTTGACGGCTCTGTATCATGGGAAGCTTTAATCTGTGTGGGTTCTTCTAAGAAAAGGGCCAGGAAGACTTCTGATTCAGACGAAGAAGTACAAAAAACCTTTGAGGAAGGTCAAAAAACAGAGGGAGAAGCAGGACAAGCACTGGTGAGTGAATACTATGAGCTAACTGAGGTCTTAGCTCTTCTACAGGGTAAGGGAGACTCTGAGCCCAAGAGGAAGAAGGCAGAGATAGCTGATAGACAGCAGGAGGCTTGGGGACATTTGCAAAAGGGGACACAACAAAGGCGGAGCTTCAACCCTAGACTCAGGACGGCACAAGAGAAAGAGGTAGAGAAGGATGAGTGTTCAGGTAATTACCCAAAAAAGAAAATGCCTAAATTGGAAGGCAAGAAAAAAAAAGGGGGAGGGAAGGGCCGACGTCAGACATTTTCGCCAAAAATGCTGGTGCACGGGAATAGTGCACGGGCCGCTCCACAGGACAATGTTTCGCTGGGGAGAGGGATATGTGACAGATTCATTAACTCAGTAGGCTGGAATAGTGAATGGAGAGACGCTGCAGCCAGTTCACAGAGTGTTAATCTCCTCAGACAGAAAGAAGCACACCTGCAGCCTAATTAAGCAGGAGGCCTGAGAGACTGCAGGTTTAAAAGCAGGAAGTGACACACACACAGGGAGCTTGTTTTTCCACAGGAAGGTGGAGAGAACTCTCCCGGCTGGGAAGCCATTGCTGTTGCTCTGGTCCCCAGTCCTGCGAGGAGCTAGGCTGCTGGGACCAGCTGGGACCCCAACCCAGGATAAAGATCAAGATCGCTGCGAGGCTGGACACAGCCTGCTCCCTGGAACCGTGTTCCTGTTGGAGCTGCAAAACAGATAAGACTTTATTCTTATTATGCTTATTGGTTATCGTTTGTGTAGCATGTTTTGGGCATGACCAGATTAGCTGGCTGTCCTGTTAGTAAGGGCTCAAGAAGTGAGTTAGTGTCCCTAACGGGACTAGGCTTTAATTTGCAAGAAAGTAGTTTCTTAAAGGGACAGTGCACCCGTGCTTTTTTTGGTTGTGGCTAATAAACCACTAGTGTTTAAAGTTTCCCATCGTGTCAAGCGTCTTACTGACCCCGCCGCGAGGCCGTCCTGCCACAATACTAATTAGACAGGCTACAGTTTCTTCTGAAACACTAATCTTTCCATTTTCTTATTCATATGTTTTAAATGGCTGCAGTGAGGAAAACAGAAGTTTTGAGGACAGAAGCAAAAAGACAGATGTCATAGTCTAGATATGCTGATGCAGCAATTTTCAATCCAATACAGCCCAAATGGCCAATTTGGTGTATATAGAATTTACCCACAACTAATAAATTTTAATGAATTTAAACAGAAACAGAAACTTCCAGTGCCATCAATTACATTTCAAAGATTCTGCTTCCTGTTTCCAAAGTATAGAAGAAAAAATTGATTTGTTTTCTTTTTCTACAGCACACTTCTTTTATTTATGTTGCCTGACTGTTGGTATATTTATGATGACAACATGCCCGTAGGTTGTATACTAAATAATCATATTGGATTAACTCTCCATAAAAACAGATACTTTGGTATTCTGTGAAATAATGATTTTATTATAAAAATGCAGTTTGTGTTAAATATTGTTTACACACTCAGTGTGTTTAATACAATCTGAGATAGTTCACATTCACAGTAGTCCGCAGAACTATGAAACAAATCTGAATTTTCTTGTCCAGTTTGACGGTTTACACAGTCTGTTTGTTAATGTTTTGCCAATATCTGCACATCATTCCTTAAATATGCCATTAAAAGGAAATAGCTGATGTCAGTTCATGTGTAGCAGCACCCTTATTTCATATCATTTGTTTTTTTATTTAACATTTCTAAAAATACAGAATACAGTATATTTCTTGATACTGTATCAACTTTGAGTATTTTATTACACATCTGAACATTAATAACAGGTTAGATAAATAACTGCTATACAAAAAAAACATATCAACTAAGGGCATCACTTGTATCCACGGACTGGTGGAATATTACAAAATGACGAGAAATGTTGAAACACTCTAAAATGGAAAACTTTGGTTTTGGTACAAAAAAGGAAGAAAAAAAAACCCTATAGAGCACTATTGATAAGAGATATATTTACAACAGGATCCCGGGCAGGAAGAAGATGATATGTGCTGTAAAACAAACACACACACACAAAAATCATGTGTTGATTATAGTAATGTTGTTCAAAATGTAATTGTTTGTCTTTCTTGTCATGCTTTCTGCCAATGGTTATTTCTGCCACTAGTAGACACCAACAGTAGATTCAACTGGTATCTCTCTTCAGCAAAGTATATTCTTCTACAAGTTTTTTCTTCTGGTTAAGTTTGTCCAGGACAGCTTCCATTAAGCCAGATGCAAAAGGAAACTGAAAAAAAAAAGAAAGAAAAATAGCTATTAAACTGTAATTTTGCTTCAGCTGAGAGACATACAATTGCTGAACTCAGAAGTATTCAATTCCAATTGGTCCTGACAACTTGCCAACATGATATCCTCATCATTCTACACCCATCTTCCTGGTTAGCGCATCTAATTTTGTCCTTCATCCTAAAAATGGCTGAGGAACAAAAGTAAAAGATAAACACCCTATTGAAGAAGTCATGGTTTAGTGACCATGTTAATGATGTAATTTGCAATACTTGCAGTGCTGACATTTCTCTTCAATAATCTGATCAATATGAGGTTACAGTCAACGCCAGGGCAGTCACAAAGAAGAGAACACTGTGCTGCTCTCCGGAGAGACAGAATAAATCCTCAAAAGACCTGCTTCTACTTTAGCATTACATCTTGGATGTAACATGGCGAGACCTCAAGACGTGAATAAATACTATTAAAAAAAAAACATCCATCTATCAAGATATATAATAAGCTAAAATGTGATGACGTCTGTTTAAAAACAAACTCAATTTAGATTTCTATATTAGATTTTAGACATTTTTCTATTCAAACAATGTTTTCTTTCTCACATGTGGCACTAGTCCAGAAGACAGTGACTGAATACATCGCATAAAGGTGACATGAATGATGCAAGTGCATCATTGTTTTCTTTTATGCAACGTGTCAGATTTGGAGCTTCTGTGACATCTTTTACTAAAAACACATTATGCTCTTTTTAAAAGTGCCTAAACCATATCTCAAATGTACTGCTGCCAGTGCACAGGGCCATACACCTATTTAGTTGAATTGCTTGTAAGATGTCTGTGTGACAGAAAAGGGTCTTATGGAAGAGCAACGCTGAATAGACAGGCTGCTGTGCAATTATATATGTGGCATCTCTTTCCCTTTATAAATGACACCCTGTGTTTGGCATGAGAGAAACCATTTTAAACCCAGTTCACTCTGATACATTTATCAAGAGTGGGAACATGTCCTGATTTGTAGAAGGAGTGTACATTATATCAGAAGCATTTCAGTTGAGTAAACATTGTCCCCTTCCAAAATGGCGGCTGGGCAGTTCAAACATTGAAGCCAATCACTAGGTGTGATTTCACAGGTCACAATAGTTGGCTCAGTAACAGCTTCTGATGGGAGGCATCTCGTGGCTTTATCGCTTAGTAAATATGGCCCTAAATCATACTGGCATCGCCACTATATCTGCTTCATTAACTTTTTCAGTTTGCTCAGGTCCCTGGCACCTGTGACCCTCTAAAAAGCTAATATTGTCTATTTGCTTTACATCCTAAACTTAGAAACAATATAAACATATCCTACAAACCTACGAAACAATCATTAAGGATAACAGAGGCAGCAGAAGGTGGTGAAACTGTACCAAGCACACAGCATCATTTTAACCATCAAACAGAAAAGCATCAGTACGTAATATTGTGAAAGGATAATTTAAGGGAATGTTACTATTAATACGAGACCCAGCAAGTTCAGACTAAGATAGTGGACAAATATGCAGCTTTACATACAGTATGGTTCAGTCAACTATTCTATAAAATGGTGCAGCACTGAAAAGCTGGTAGATGTGCCCTGGGTGGAAGTACATTTGTATCACCAGCAGGTGGTGCTGATGCATAACCTTAACTGAAATTGAGATAACAGTTTATCATGGTTCTCAACGTAAAATTGAACAAGCAACATTTTTCCGAATTAATGAGTTCTGATGCAATACATTTTTTATTTTTTACCAACTAGGCCCAGAGCCTCACTTTTGACGTTCCTATGGCACCAACAAATGCCATATAGATCTATCTCCACCTGCATATCACACTTTGTCACTCAGCAGATAAGGGCAGAAGTGTGTATGGTGTTTCTCATGAGGAAACAGAGCTATTGTATCTTCGTGTAAACCACAATATTTCTCATTGTAGGCATTTACTTGAACTTCATTTTTTTCCAGTTTTACACAAATCTCTCAGGTAGATAAAGAAAGGCTTTCGCTGTTTAATAAGACCATAATGTAAAATGAAGGGTGACCACTTTCACTGGTGTTTTGGCTCTAAAAAACAATTGTTTTGATGAAACTCGATAAGTTTTGGTTTGGTATTTTTTTTTAAATTATGGGGGGGGGGGGGGGAAATTGAGCTGAAAAAAATGCTTTTATTTGTGCGAGTTTTCGAGATACACTGATCTCTTCTTCCGGCGATGTTACAATGAATGAAGCAAGCAAAAGCTATACTATAAACAGTGTCTATTGGAATGTTATCTGTGCTGGTCCTTCCCCTGGTGTGGATGTGTTTTAAGGCTGGAGGTGTCAAAAGGTTCCTGAAAACAAGTGATGAAAGAGTGTGTATGTGTATCAGTGTGAATTAACATGAATGGAGAGCCCACAGTATATACAGTGCTTTACAAAAGGTGTGTGTGGAGTGGGAGCGGATATAAATGGTGTGGGTGGGTGTGGAAATGTGAGAGTTAGTATCCACACACACTTTTAGTTATGCTACTATGTGGTCCCTATTAGTGTATAGGGATGGAAAAACAAGGAGTATAAGTATGTGTGAGAGACAGCTGTGTGTGCATACATATAGCACAGTATGTACAGACATGGCCTATAGCGCTCATGGGAAGAGAGTTCACTAGTGTCAGTAATGACTCATAAAATTTCTATCTCTGTTTAGGCCACTGCTAAGTGTCCCGAACAGTTGCATACATTTGTATTCATGCAACCGTCTCTCTTTCGGTGTTTTAAGATTACCTTTGAGTATTGCAACCCTCAGATCGTTCATCTTATGGCCAGAGTCAGAACGATTTTCAGAGGTGAGTGTCTGGTGTGTATTGTGCACGCCGCCGTTACCACTGGGGACCAGGCCTAAGAGGCTGCACTCAACCTGCGCCCCCTAAGAGGTTGCACCCAATCTGTGCCCCCTAAGAGGCTGCACCCCACCTGTGCCCCCTAAGAGGCTGCACCCGACCTGCGCCCCCTAAGAGGTAACACCTGACCTGCGCCCCCTAAGAGGCTGCACCTGACCTGCGCCCCCTAAGAGGCTGCATCTGACCTGTCCCCCTAAGAGGCTGCACCTGGCCTGTGCCCCCTAAGAGGTTGCACCCGGCCTGTGCCCCCTAAGACGCTGCACCCGGCCTGCGCCCACTAAGAGGCTTCACCCGGCCTGCGCCCCTTAAGAGGCGCCTCTGCTCCTTATCAAAAATGAATTGTCTGGCATGAATTTTGCAACCCTCAACGAACCAAATAAAGACATATATACCAAATAGACGCCGGTTAATTTTCATGCAATATTTTAGATTTGTAAAGCGGACTTCTCCCCCCCTAGCCCCGTAATGAATTGTATCAGTCATTTTCTCTCTGTAAGTACCATGAAGTGATTAAAGATGGATATCACATTTGGATGCACGAGTTAAAATATTGATTTATTTCTGTGTTAAACTACAGAGGTGCTCTGAATGACTAATAATGTATCAAAGAAATAATGCACGTGCATTTAGGGACATTTTTACTAAGCGGTGTGAGATGCACTACAACGTCTTTTTGATCTTTCAAACTGTGGATAGTAAAAAAAAAACGCACATTGATACAGTAAAAAACACACACACACACACACACACACACACACACACACACACACACACACACACACACACACACACACACACACACACACACACACACACACACACACACACACACACACACACACACACACACACACACACACACTGAGACCATTGTACATTACAGTAAATGTGCCCATTAACACTGAACCTAAGATACAATTAATATAACGGATATAAGTGCACGGATATAAGTGCATGATATCTCAACCACACATAATAAACCAAAAATGTTGACCGACATTCATATATTATTTTTGTCGTTTAGCAATATTTGGTTTAAGGAAATCAGCTGCAGGGTCACAGAATACCTCAGTAATAGGGATGGGAAATGCCACTGTTCATGTACAGCAGTGAGAGAATCTATGGTAGCGAGAGAATCTACCGTCGTGAGAGAATCTCTTACTCTCCGCTGTGCTGTCTGATTGATGCTAGCTTCTGTTTCAATCTAGTGACACTGGGAAGTGAATATTTTGACCATATGTACATGGTTAGCTCCGTACATAAAACAAATGTAAAAAAAATAAAAAATAATTAAAGAAGAAATAAACCTCTTCAATTACAGAGTTCACATCCTCAAGTACAATATGATCCTCAAAATAAATCTTAATGGAGGTCAACAATAAACTAATGATTCGCTGAAGGTTGCAGACTCCCTGCAGTTAAACAGTAAAGAGCAGTTACAGATTAGTAGGTACTAACTTCCCACTCCCCTTTCTTTTCCACTCTAAATTATAAAGCAGGGCAATACAAAAAAAAAAAAGAAGAAGAAGAAAAAGGTCTTTAAATATTATTGTTCTGTCACACAGGAATAAAAGTAGCTTGAAAAATGATCTAAAGGGATATGATGCAGTTCATTATGTTAAACAGCAGAAGAGGTTTCCAGTGTTCAGAAATATTGCTCTATTAAATTTACCTCCAGTCAATAATTAGGAGTCCACAAGTAAACCCAGGCAATTAAATAAATACTACTGGACAATTATGTTCCATAGACCTAGCTCAGTGGCACAGAAAGACAGTATATTTTGCATTGCAGTATTAAATGGTCTGGTGCAGCAATGAACATCATCCCTCCCATCATTAGCAAAGGTATGGAAGAACGTTGTGTAATACACAGTGTTCCACAGAGAATGTACATTCAACATCAAGAGGATAATCATTTCTATTGTTGGCAATATCATTTTAAGACAATAACATTTTAAATGCAAAGAGTATAATTTGCAATTGGGAGACATTAAAAAAAGGCGAATCCTCATACATTATATGTTCAAATCTGTGGCTTGAAACTAATATTGGCTTAATAATTACCATTTAGAATATTTAAAATTAATTCTCATATGTTATGCGCTTCTATGAACATTATTGCTGTTTTAAGCGTCATGATTAAAAAAAATGGTTGTTTGTTTTTTAGCAACAGTGAAATTACTTGTATGGCGCATGGCAAAAAGTGGTGCAGTTTTAGGGTACAACTGGCGAAGTTTGTCTTGGCCCCGCGTTTGCCTTGATACACACAGTAGCCCCAAAAGTGTTATACTAATTATAATCACCCAACCTCTCAATAACGGATTGATCTGAAAATAATGTTGTGGCATTATTACTTAAAATAGACAAGATGGATTTCAGCACAATTTCCTTCCAAACTCAATAAAAGCTACCGTGAGAAAAGAGACATGCAAAATAATAGGGTGGTCCATTACGTCAAATTGGAACTGATACAATGATGAATATTCCACATACTAGAGGAACAGAAGCACAGAGATCAGATACAGTACCTCAAACTGCTGATAACCAAGGCAATAATGACGTAAAGTGTCTTGCAAACTATCAGATAGAGTCTGTGCTAGTTTATATTCTTGGTCTTTCACTACACCGAACAGTATAGTAAATAAAAGTCTAATGTAAGCTAACTCTGAATAGCCAGTAAGAATAAATAGAGAAATAAACTTGTAGACACCATTTAAATCATGTAAAACCAATGATCTATTATCAGTACATGACATCTGCTGTATAAATCATTTCTCTCAATACCTGATACGAAGCGTAAGAAGCGTATCAGATATTTCAATAAGTCTCACACTATGTGGGATTATTTTGCAGAGAGAGAAAACTTACATGAAACAGAAGAAAAGTTGCAAGAATTCTTGTAAATGATGTCAAAACAAAAGCAAATCTATGGCTAGAGAAGCAGGGCTCTCACCTGCCAATAAACTGCCCTTGATCACTTGCAAGAGGGGATCCTCCCAGCTGACTAGATGTGTGCAGAAAAAAGAGATACTTGAAAGAGAAGAAAAAGTATCACACAGGTCACAGCAGCAGTCTCAACAGAGCCCTCCGGGATTTCAGCTAGTCTCAGCCTTGTCATCCTCTATGCAGCTTTCCACCCTGCCCAGAAAATGTCGATAGGAAAATGTTTGAGGGGCCTCTGGTGGAATTTTTTTTTCATTCTTTCTGCATCGACAGGATGCCAAATCAATATTTAGTTTCCACTAACAAGCTGCTCGAGGTCTCAGTAGAAAATATTGCAGCGAGTGCGGGAAGACACACTAATAAACAGCTGTCTGGCTGTGAGGAAAACATGAATTGACTGGAAGCAGGTCCATAGTAAAAGGTCACTGAAACCCATGAACTCTTCAGGTGTCCGTATCAACGACTGACTTTAAAGAAGCATTTTCCCCCCCTGAGAGGTAGGAGAGAAATAGATCCTTTGTTTCATAGGAGACAGCATGTATGCCAGGCAGATAATTAAATTAGTACATTTGTGAAGATTTCAGATGGGTTTCCCTCATCGGTTAACCCTTTTGTTGATGGAGAGACATTACACTGCGAATAGAGAGCTGATTAATATCAAATTTGCAATGGCTCCAGTTCTGTAACTCACGCAGTGCCAGAGCAACCTGTTACATGTTGAATGGCTAGGTAATGCAACACCTTTCTTGCAATAAACTGCAGTAACATTGCCGCTGTTTGCTGATGAAATACTCTTTGTTAATTCAGCTTTTATCTGTAATGTTATTTCCCTGTCTAAGGAAATCTGTTTGAGTGGACAGCAACTTGAAAATGATATGGTATTACTTGGCCTGGTTACAGCTAATGTCTTGTACTCTCAATACTTCCTATTAAGAAGGGCAGTGCCACATGGATAAACAAAAAAACAAATAATAATAATTTTATAATACAAGTGTTGCCATCCTTGGGAAGATTTAATCACTCAGAATTTTACTTGGATGTTTGTATCTGATGGAAAATAAATATGTTTTACTTTTGTTTGGGTCTGCTAAATGAATGCTCGTCAGCTACAAGAGAAGAAGAAAACTATTTACCTGTTGATTTGAGGATTGGATTACCATCAAAGAGGTATACAAATTGTAAAATGCTATAATGATATAAGCTGAAAAACCTTTAAAATTACTTCTAGTTGTACATTTTATTTTTATAGGCTCTACACACCGACATCACTTCATAAACATGTCACTGATATTAGTTCATCTAGTTCAGCTTTGGTCTGAGGAGGGAGTGCCACTTATAGTGTCCGGTTACTTCTGAGAACTACGCAGGAACCGATTGTACCTTTTCATTGCTTGACTTGCCTGAAAAGCATACACATTCCTCTGCACTATAGAAGTTAGTCAACAACATCAGTTAGGCAAGGTTAAATCTGTGCACAACAGTAGTTGTGGATATAAATCCTGTATTGGCTGCATGAGGCCTCTCTACTGAGCAGCTTCATTGTGGATGTACTGAACCACTACTGCCTGACTGGTCCTTTCAATCATGGTGTGGTGGTGTGAACAGAGGGGGTTACGGGTTATATACCAAGCAAACTGTGAGTGGAGTTCATTGCTCCCTGCACTGACTGAAATACAAGTTTTTTTGGCATACTAAATTGGCACTACAAGCGGTCCTCGGTCATCCGATGGAATCCGTTCCACCAAGTCGCAGTGGATAGTGAAACCATCGGCTTGTGAATCTCTTGTTAATCCGCGGTCACGAGCACCGCATAATCTGTTCCAAAGCCGGGTAATCTGTTCTGTGGAATGTATTATGACGCATCGGATAATCCGTTAGTCAGAAAATGAAACGTTGGATACCAAAGTCCACCTGTACATAGTTTTTACTTACAAAGAAAGCAAGAACTGATACACTATCTACACCTGGTGTTGACTAAAAATGGTTAACTTTCTGATTTCTCTGCCTTCCCCTTTCCTCTCTCTGACCATCACCTCCTATCATTCACCACCACTCATTCCTTTCACCCGCCTCCTACCTGTTCTACTCGCTACTCTCGAGACCTTCACTCCATTGATCTCTCTACTCTGGCACCTACCTTGAACACTAACCTCTCTTCCCTATCTGAACCCGACAATCTTGTCAACTCTTACAGCTCTATCGTCTCCTCCTCTCTTAATCTCTATGCCCCTTCTCAGCTCTGGCAGCCCTGTCCCGTTAACCCATGGCTTTGGCTAAATTCACAAACACGCTTCCTTCACACCTGCACTTGCTCCACTGAACACCGTTGGAGGAAATCTCAAACTCATGCTGATTCTCTGCACTATAAATTTCTCCTCTCCTGTTTTAAATCTGCTCTCTCTAAGGCCAAACAACACTATTTTTCCTCACTCATCAACACTCACAAATCCAATCCACGCTGTCTTTTCTCTGTATTTGACTCCATCCTGCGACCTTCTCCTCCCACCCTTCCTTCCTCAAGCCTTTACCAACCACTTTAAAAACGCAAGGTAGATGCTATCCACAAGGCTATTCCTTCAATACCTTCCCCCATCCTATCTGCTACTACCTAAATCTCCTCCTTGCCCTTTTGACTCTTTTTCTCCTGTTATAGAGTTAAAAGTTTCTAGGTACATTTTTCTCTTCTCCCTCTATCATGCGCTCTCTCGATCCTATCCCCTCATACCTTATCAGAACTCTTACGCTCGTCTTACTCCCCACTCTCACCCATATCTTCAATTTTCCCTGTCCTCTGGAAATTCACCTTCCTCCTTTAAGAATGCAGTGGTCACACCTATTCTCAAAAACACCCTAGACCCTACGTGCCTTACAAACTACCGACCTGTATCCATCCTGCCTTTTGCTTCCAAACTGCTCGAACGTCCCGGTTGATCAACTTTCTTACTTCCCATGCCCTCCTAGAACCTATACAATCTGGGTTTCTTACAGCTCACTCTACATGGACTGTGCTCACTAAAAGTAGCCAATGATCTACATGAAGCCAAATCCTATGGTCATTTTTCCCTACTAATCCTGCTCGATTTCTCTGCTGCCTTTGAAACTGTCGATCACCCTCTTCTCCTTCGTATTCTAAACTCCCTTGGTATCTGCAACAAAGCTCTATCCTGGTTCTCATCAGTGCCCAAGATAAAGTGAAGTGTGGTGTTTTCTGATATGAATATTCAACTTCAAAAGTCTCACTAAAATGTTTTTACACAGTGATGTTGAAGTCTTAAGAACCGTGTCGATATTTACCAGCACCATTTTGGCTCTCCTGTTCTACTATGTTGTTGCATTGTGGAAAACTGCTACAGAGCGATGTATCCCGGGTCAAGGACAGCAAAAAGTATATTCGCCAGTGTGTTCTCTTACAAAGATTTGCGACCCTGTACCGCATAAGCCTTTTTTTTTTTTTTTAAACTAGCCTTAAATATTTTTCTTCAGCTCAGTTTAGAAAAATGGGCTAATAGGTTGAATAATAATACTTTATTTGTATATAGAACTTTTTACACTGTGCTGAATATTGTAGTACATTGTAGTTTACAGTCAGTCAGAGTCGTAAAATGATTGCCGCAAAATCACAAATTTGAAAGCATGTGGCTTAAGGTCAAATCAACCATTTAAGCTGCAATCTTATAACCAATATAGTAATATGCCTATTTTTTCTAAAACGAACCCTTGTATCCCTCAATAAAAGGATGTTGGTAACTTCTCCTACTACAGTTTATATCCATCGCAAAGAGGGCCTACACAAATAAAAGCCATGCCATATAACTAGTTCTAGTTGATTGCACGTACCTTTCTTATGCTGTGGCCAGGGTGAAGCGAAGCATGCAAGTGCTCACGCTCCATGCGATTAGATTGGTGACTCTGGATGCACACGTCCAACATGTGGTTGCGTGCTCGCGCGCCCACCTGTGCTTGCTTCTTGGCGAGACAGCCACTTTTGATTTGACTGCTCACTGATGCGTCACGTGAGCGGTTCGCCCCTGTGACGTCACAGCTGCACGCGCAACTACTGTAGCTGGCCAGGAATCACCCGGCCAAGCAGAGTGCATGACATCACGGCGCTCGAGCGCCAGCGCGTCCTCCCCCAGCCTTACTGAATACTGCAGTTTCCCAATGCTGACTTTAAAATAGTCTTTCCTTTGTTGACTATAAGACGTCTTTTCAATATCTCTCCATTTTTATTCTACTATATAACAATCTAGAGATTTCGGATTATAATCCTGTTGTTCGACCGGTTTTTAAAACGGATACGGTTTTATTTCACACACCTAATACAGAGAAGACTTTTATGGCTGAATGCTTATATTTATAATGATTCCAAAGAGAAACAAATGTATATTTTTGAGTACTTTGGCTCTCAATAAAAAAACATTTACGAGTGACTGCAACATAAATTTGTATTGGGTTCCAAGATTTACTGTATGGCTACTTTAGGAAAGGTGCTATGTAAATGGTTAGAGATAACAAATGCTCAAAGGAATATTGTGAATACCTGTCCTTCAAGAAGCTTTGTTACGTGGTTCATCCATTCTTTATCACATTCTACTGACCGCTTAACGTTTGCCATTTCCTAATGGTAGGGAAAGAGATACAATAATTTATGACGGATTTTTGAAAGCATTCTGGACACAGAATAAAACAAAGACATTGCATTTGAAGAACCTTGCATCAAAAGTCACCAAAGTGCTTCATAGATACATTACACAACCGTATTTTGCTAATAACAAGGAACAATCAATATTACTGTATCTTCCATTACAGCATGAAATGGCTGCATGGACCTGGTCCAGGATTACCCTGGCTACATACAGGTCATGAGGCATGTTCTCTCCACTGCTGAGCTATCTATATTTCAATTACATTAACTACGGAAACAGAGAAAAGTTATAATATTCTCACTCTTCACAGCTGTCGTGTCCCGCAGTGCGTCTCAAAAGCATCAAAAGGATTCAATGAAACATATAGCTTGGTTATCCTTGCACTATTTTCATACATTAGTGCACTAGAAAAAAAAGACATCTTGCTACTTGTTCAGTTTGAATAGTCTCCGTGTACAGGTTTTCTTCATATATTAATACATACGGGGGACACTCGTTGCAAGTTCTCGGCACTCCTGCAGGCCCACAAACATTTAATAGATGATGCATGATAAGACAACATGATTTGCTCAGATGGTTTACATAAACAAGACATACAGTAACCTCTGAAAGATATAAGGATTATAAAATAGGTTTTCAGGGTACAAGTAAGACGAAAATAAAGGTTAGTGCTGATGAGAAGTCCCATTAAGGATAACCCAAATTATTTGTACTTGAAGACATGGCAGTCAACAATATAAGCACTTATACACGTGATCACTGCGCTTTATGTGGTAATAGGCTGTCCTATGTATGTTACTGGCCCTATTAACATTGTCAATATATTACCACCCTAATATTTGTAATTCTTTTTGGCAGTCACAACTTTCTCCTGTAAGATTATTCGTATTTGCAGTATATGGAATGTATTCAATTTATTTATCACTTTACTGCTGGTATAATAGTGGAGTCATTTTTTTGACTGTATAAAGGCATAATTTAACCCAACATTTTTTTTTCCTGTACTGAAAATCACTGTAGTGAGCATTCCTTGTCTTGAAAGGTTATTCACATTTACAAGTAAACGTTATTGTATATATGTTTACAACATACTGTACCTCTTCATCTTGGACGTCTAATATCTCGTCTAGGTCTGTGCGTGAAATATTGAGAATAGAAGCTGCCAATGATTGTGCTCTGTGGACAGATTCTTTAGATGGACCTTTGTTGGATTCTTGCATTATTCTCCTTTGTCGGATTTGACTTCTGATATCACAAATATTTAACTGCAGCTCTTTAGCTAAACTCTTTGCAAATAAAATGAAATGACAATTATAAAGATGCCTTGCTAGCCAACCCAACAACAGGATTTATTACGTTATTTATTAGCTACGTTATTTAAACATATATGTTATATAATCTAAACATTTTAAAATGTCATATTTTAAAAAAAAGTCTAAATGGAAGTAATGGTGATGTTAAATTGACGGTATGCAACACATCCTCTCTCTCTTAATACCATTAAATCGGAATATGCATCAGCTTGCATTTTATTGCAGGGAAGGTCAATTACATATCAATAACATAAATCGCATATTACTATGGAATATATTACATTTTCGGATTCTGTCCTCCATTTCTTGTTTGCGGAAAAAAAAACGCCTCTTAACATAAAGTGCCATAAACAACCCTGGTTAGGGATCTACATTAAATAGGTTTATTTTTTAATATGTTTGAAGCATGGGGTCTTCGGAGCTGAACCCATTGATTTCAGCTCCAGGGAACCCCCCTGCACCACGAAACACCTCCGTAGTGGGTGCCGATAGCAATTTCGCAGGTTTAAATGTCCCGGTTCATGTAGGCCAATTGGAAGCCGCAAGGGACGACATCACGGCTTCCTATTGGCCAGCGTGACATTAAAGCCACCATTTTGATAGCCCCATATAGCTCAACCAGAGCAGCTACCGGCACCCCATAAGTAGGCAAGTATCCTTAGGAAGTAGGGGGTACCCAGAACTGATATGAACATGGTTCCGCTCCGGAGACCCCCTGCTTCAATCCTATAACTCTAAAAAAAGTCTAAAAAAAGGAAAGCTGGATTGCTGCTTTAACAAGCAACATTTAAACCAACCACAAGGCAACAATACTGCTGTACTACAGTGCATCAAAGGATACATCACTTTGCTTTGATACATAGATGCCTACATAATTTAAATATTGGAATTTGTAATACAATTTCAGCTAGTCTTAATAATCCAGAAAACCTTTCCGAATTGCAGAACCTATGAAAGGATGTTTATTACTTCCCTTTTCAACCTTTTCAGTAGGGAAGGCCTATTTTTAAAAGTAAACCAAAGGCAGTGGTAGGTTAAATAGGCAACAAAGTACTTTATTTTATTTAAAAATACTGGGACCAGCCCATTTTTTTAAGGCATCAGTCACCAACCCATTACACATTATTGCCACTAGTTTATTTTGGTTTATTTGGAGCGGCATGTTTTCTTTCTTTAAAAAATAAAACGTTTGAAGCAGGGGGTCTCTGGAGCTGAACGGCGCTGATTTCAGCTCCGGGGACATGTAAAAGACCAAAGAGAGACCGGCACCGCCTACAGAGGTAAGTGTCTCAGGAAGCAGGGTGTCCCCGGTGCTTAAATCAATGCGGTTCAGCTCCAGAGACCCCTTGCTTCAATCTTATCTATATTAAATAAAAAATAAAAAAACATACCGCTTGGACTGAAGCTTTAAAACCATTTTTTATTTAAGCTCAAGAAGGGTGAGCATTGCAGGTCCTTGTCTAGCTGGAGAGGTTAAATAATCAAGATTCTATCCATTAAGACATCTACTGTACATTATATGGGGCTCTTGGTCTACGCATCAGTAACCATATGCCATCCCTAACCAGTGAGAGTTCAGCCATTCGCTTCATTCATTAAAATCCACAGAGCCTATTATTCTGTTTACAGCCTAATAGATATTCACTGTCACTGTTAAGGCCTCTGATTCAATTTGCCTAAATCCCAGCTGCAAAGTAATCCTGATGGAGATTAAGTTAATTTATCACCAATATCTCTTCTGAACTATCATCTGTTTGTCTTTCTGGTGATAGTAGCATTCTGTTTTCTTCCTCATGTGAATTTGCAACTTTCCAGATAAAGAATAATGCACAAGAATGTTATTTTTTTTAAAAATAGTTGACCAAGGTTAATATACATCCCAAATGGTTGCTTCACAGTTATTAGTTTAGATTATCAGACAGAACTGACATTTCTAGAAAACCACAGTCTTGAATATGAACTCCAGAAGAAGAAGAAAAAAAAACTATTGTTAGCATCAGGAAACCAAGGGGTTTTTGCAAGAATTATATTTTATGGAAGGGCTCGTTAATTTAGAAAAAGATATACAGCTGGACAGACAGCAAGACAGACAGATATAATGGAAATTATATATCTTCAGGCTTTCAATTGCACCATTTGCTTACTCTGTCTTCTCTAAATCTATGTAAAAACATTTCTCATCCAGGTCTGGTTCTTTTCAAACACAATTGCTTTAAAAAGGCACAAAGAAATGGTCAGAGCTGTGCTACATGAAGTAACACCATGTAAAAATGCTAGAGACAGCCTTATCTATATGTAATAATCATGCCTTAGCACTAGATACACTGCAAATAACCCAACGATGTTCAAGTACAAGATGCATGATAAACATAAATTGTGCATTTTGGATGCAATTCTATGCGGAGAACATGGTCAGTTCGCTTGTCTCAAGGCTCGGAGTTGGATAGTCACAGCTTACTGATAAAGTAAAATGTGAGACGTCTCATGGGTCTGTGAGATGTCATATTGAATAATGCTGGTGATAACACAGCATAGATGAGTGGCTCTGTCATGCCCAGCAGAGCAAGATAAAGTGTTTTATATGACAGAAGGAGACATTCCAGTATCTCCTATAAATTACACAAATGCTCTTTTTATTACAAATAAAGTGTCTAAAATTCATCAAAGCACAGTGGACACTAGCTAATACCTTAATTCCTATGTGGGCTATAGAAGTATTTGCAAACTCGTACCCAAATAATATGCCTGTCAGTGTATGTTTAATGCCAATTGTTTTGATGTGTTTAAATAGATCTAGGGGTGCCCTAACTATTTCCTTAATATAAATCCATTCGCTATGCAATTTTGCATTTGCAAGCACTCAAGGGCATGTATTGCTTAACATGCCGATTGGCATTAATGTTTGGAATATACATTTGCTATGTAAAAAGTCTTTCTATCCCTCACTATTAACTTTGTTGTAAAGAAACGAGTAACCTTTCAGTTGATATACAAGAATAAAACACTACTAATAATAAAAAGCTCAGGGAAACAAAATGGAACGAAATTAAGGAGTAAGGGGTCAGAGTGAGAGTAGTACTATGGAAAGCTCACACTGAGTGTAGCAGTCAATCATAATTATATGCAGAGACAATATTCAGTGCTGCTATCCCACACGTAACATCAAGTTATCGAAAAACGAAGAATACTTTCCCCCCCTTCTTTCACAGTCTACATTTATTTAAAATAATTCAAATTAGAACGTGGAACCACAAATAACTAAAATGTATCTAAAACAATATTTGTTGCAACAATACAATTCATAGAATAGAACAAATATCAAAATGCTATTTTGCACCATTTATACCAAGCAAATAATGTGCTGTGCCCCATCAAGCAACACAATCGCCGTCAACAGAATCGGATAACAAATACTGCCCAAAGAAAAAGTTACATTTTTGTAAACATTTCTTACAATGAATTGTCCTGCAAAGTCTAATTTACTCAGATGGCCTCCTGCATTCTATACAATGGTCTCATGGGCTTCAATATAGTCCCTGTTTGCTTCTTGCAACTGGCATGCATTTTGGTGCTTTAAATGACTTGGAGATATTTTTGTTTTGGATATGGCTAAATCACTAGGGCAAATAATGCTTTGTCTCCAACAACTAGACTAGATTGCTACATATTGTGTCATCCAATAGAAAATGGCAGTGACTGCTTCGCTTTTGGCTTTATTTTACCCAGAATTTAAATGGTATGTTACTGTACAGGATAAGCAAAAATAATGTAAGGAATACTACAATAAAAGATATTTTCTCAAAACGTTTGAAATTCAGGTCGGTCTATCTTGAAGTAACCATGTGTGAAACTTCAGACATGACATTTTACATTTTCTTCCACACAAGAATTACCCCCAGCAGGGGATGCTCTCCTACCTCTGATTATTTTGTCGGATTTTCATTTGAACAACTTGATGCTTACTCTGTGACCTTTTACATTACATGTAAATATAAATTGCTCAGCAAATTAAAACCACTAAACGAATAAAGAGATGTGCAAATATACTTTGATCATGGCATGTTTACTCAAAATGACGCTTATGTAAAACAATGATATACTGTAAAACTGTTAAAGCGGCAAAATCGCTCCTAGGACCAAAGTGAACTAATTCCAGTGACATGTTAAATGGATCTCATCAAGGTAATTGATATCTTTTTACCCCAAGCTGACACCTTATTGTTTTAAAGTTAGACTTGGGAGGGGTTTAATCTCCTGTGGCTCCTCCCTGTTGTGTGATGTCAGTGTGTGATCAGTAAGCGCTTGTACAGCAAGAGCCCCCCTCCCCACCTCAACCTCTTACTTTACTGGTTCTCTTTTCAGGACAGGGTGAGATAACGGTAAAGAAAACACGTCCCCATTAAGAAGAGGCTCCTAAGAATTTCCAGCTGAGCTCCAATTTATTACGGTCTACGACATTTGGCTGCAGCCGTTTTGCTGCGACCAAGTCACCACCGGCGTTTAGCCGCCACTCATCTCGCCGCCGGGACATCTCGCCCGCCAAGGTAGGCCCCTAACCTTACCCCTTATCCTAAAAATCCCTAATACTAACGCTACCCCTACCCTAAAAAACCTTAATCCAATACATAGATTGTAAACTCCAAGGGGCGGTGACTGTGTCTGTAACAATTCCTATGTGCTGTGTACCGCGCACTATACTGTAATAGTGAATCACTGAGTCCCATTGGGAGAAAAGCGCTACATTAAACAATTATTATGATTATTAACGACAGGCTCGCTGACATAAGTGATCGGTTCAGAGCAAATTGAATATTGTACCTTCACAAATGTGACAAGCTCATCCGCCCTTCTGTTTGCATGCAGCAGTTTATTTTGCATCACTTCCAACGCTTGTTCACTTTGTACTGCTAAACCGTGGAGTTGTTGAGACGCAGTTGTTTCCAGTTCAGACATGGCACTTTCTGCTTCTGTCACTTTACTTTCCAGATCAGTGACTTTTAGATTCTGTAAAGATATCGTACAACATATAGGGAGGCTGCGACTATATTTCCTCTGTTCTACGGTGTGTTCAAAAACACTGCTACATAGCAGCACGAGTGATCTTCGTGCTTGCCCTGCTCCGCTGCTTTGGCAGTGAAGGGTTTAATAAAATTCCAACGTTCTTTAAGCAAAAGTAAAGCTGTCGTTGAAATTCTAGACACAATGGCTAGCGCAGCTGTAAATTCCTTTTTTTTGCAGTTACTTTTATACAACGAATGTACCAGATCATTTTTAATCGCCAAAAATAAGTAGGCCTGTTCAACCTGCATTCTTGTTTCAGGATAAGATTATGCTAGTTTCCAGAGAATGGCAGCACTACATAGATGTGTGATGCTATATACAACCAAAATAAAAAATAAGTAAGAAGCTAAACGCAATTTTAAAACGAGATAAGGAAAACGTCTATGGTCCTAGTGTGTAGGCATATTATATACCTTTTTTTCCAGACCTTCTCTCACTTTGCAGTACATCTGTTCATACTGTGCCTTTTCTTTTGTAGCTACATTAAGCCTTTGCTTTAATGAATCAATTGATGTCTTCTTGTGAGAACATTCTTCTGTCAATGCCTTCACCTAGAGGATAACCGCAATGAGGAATTAATGGTGATTGAAACCAGGGACTATTGCAATGCATGTTGTATTTGCTTTCCACACTAATTCAAATCATATTTTCAGAGAGATAATCCATGCAGTGGAAGGCTCTATTTTTAGATAAATTACTAATATTATGCTCTTATTATATGGATTGGATAGTGCATGCAGTATTGTACAGTACATAGCATGTTAGAGGCACAAGTTCCTACTCAGAAAAGCTTTGTATCGAATGTTGGTGTCTGATGCACAGGGAAATAAAGGGATTCCCCAGGCTCTCCAGGAGCTATCGGGTTTGGATTCAAACCAGAAGACACCTGAATGGAAGGTAAAGGCATTATAAAGTTTAGCACCCTTGTGGATCTGGGCCAAAGTATTTTAAATTACTTTTTAAAATGAGTCTACAAACAATGTAAGCTGAAATAAGATGAAAGGAATAACACTTCATATCCAAAGTAAAACACAGAAAGCTAATTACATTAAGTTGTACACAAAACTTGGTTAGTGTTGTTTTTGAGCTATGTGGGATTGCTCCTTCTAGTAAATTTTACCATGACCTATAAAGTTATTGTAGCTTTTGTGAGTTACCCTGTAATCAACAAAGCATTACAACAGATTGGTTGCAGTTGCTGAATCATAATCCTATCGAGTTAGCAGCTCTTCGTTAAAGCGTGGCAGCCGTTACCATGCAATACTGAACATAGTGGTTGGTGACATAGAAGAACACTTACTGCACTTTGCTTGCTGAACCCCGGCATTGTTTCTGACCCATTTAACGCTGACATCTTTAAGATAATATGCTGTATTCCCCATCAGGCAAACTCAACTATATGAGGGTTGTATCTTTTTCACAGAACAAACATAGAGGGTCAATGGTAGTTTAAAGAGCCAGTAAAATGTGCTGGCTATTTCCTACAAACTACTGTGACAGTGAAGAAGTGAGCTATTTCTGTCACACTTCTGTAGATTAGGCAACATACAAGACCAGTTGTCATAACATTTAGCCCATTTCCATACTTACTTTGAAGTATCGGGGGGCTATTCATTCAACAACAACAGTGCCCCGATCAGCACTATTGCCGTTTAACGAATCACCCCCTCAGGCCACATTTGATTGGCTTTTCTCTATATTTTATTTTACTTGGTGTACAGTAAGCAGGAACTTTAATTTCCTGCATTTGTAAAACAAACGTGCATGTGTTACATACACTCCATTACAAAACAGAAGAATGTCATTTATCAGTAAATACTGTACTATATCCGTATGCTCAATTCTGGGCAGCTGATGTCAAAGTGAAGAAGTAGATTCAGTTTTTGGAAACTACAGTATGTTGAAAAGCCATATTCTACACAGACACTTACATACAGTGAATATATACACTTCTGAACTGATGGTCAATACTTTTGTTTTATACACAGAAGTGGAGCAACCCTTTCTAATTCTGTGAAAATCTGCGGTCATTTGAAGGTAATCTAAAGAAAATATTGAAAACTTAAATAAAAAAACATAATAAGCCAACACAAATATAATGGTTACAGTTTAAAAAAAGCAACAAAAAATACAGTCAATCTTTAACCTTAGAGAAAATCATCAAACTTTGAATTGTTAGTATGACAATTTCCCTAGTTTTGCAGTATTTTAAATTAAATCTCTGTAGCCAGATTGACTATTTAAAGATGTGAAAAACTATACATTTATAGTACTACTATGCTAGACCTAAACATAGAAATATTACATCAGTCAGTATTAAGACAAATACCACGGTGTGCAAGAAATTAATTTGGTTTGAAAAAAATGTTAACTGATTGTGCTTAGAGCAACATCCTATTATGATCCGTATAATGCGATATTTTTCTATCACGGTAATGCCTGTCATGGGAAGGTTTCCGTCTCGGTCGTATTCTTGTGCTGCACGTGCAACATACTGAACTGCATTCCAAGGTGATGTGGTGAAAAACAGGTTACGGCAATAAATATACAGAGAGCATTACCTTGCTTTCAAGACTTTCTAACATTTCTCTGCTAGGTCTCTCGTTTTCCTGGTAGGTTTTCAGACGGGTTCTCAGATCCTCTATCAAATGCCTTTTCATGTTGACATCCCTTTCCATTCGAGCCACCCTTGAGAGCGAGGAAGGCACAAGTTACTGCTATACAATTCAGATACCTGGTCCTTTAGAATGAAGCGGCTGCAGCATCCATCCAAACTCGCCATCATTAAAATAAGTTGTTTTGCAGAAAAAGAACATTTGAGAATGGGTACATTATACACAACTCTGCCCTCATCTTTTTCCCATTATGGAACCAATAAAGGGTGAACTCATCCAAGCACTGCCCTGCTTACCTCCGGCATCAGAATGTAAAAATATGTTGTTATATTTATCACATCATATTATTTTAATGTCACGGTCTTCCTCCTATTTTACTGCAGAAATAAACTGTGCTGTTTAAGGAGGAAGCCTTGTATAGCAGGTCCAAAAAAAATATTTTCATTAAGTAGGCAGGATGTTTGGTTTATTGTGAAAGACTTTATATACCCCTTAAAGTAATGCTTCTTTTTTTTTGGATCCTGTTCAAAATTAATATGTTTCCCTTCTCTCTGTGACCAGGAGTCGTCAAACCGCGGTGCAGGGTATAGCGTCTGATCTGGTGGTAACCGCAATTCAATGCTTGGGTGACTCCCATTCCATGTTTGCCGAATTCAAGCATTTTAGTGTCTTACTACTTATCTGTTTGACTAATGATGGCTCCATCATTACCATATGAACAATGAACAAAACAACAACTCCAATTGTTTTCAGAAATGAAAAAAAGTAATGCCACCTAATTTACACATTGTAAAACACTCCAAAGCATTTGCTTACCATAGAAAAGTTAAAACATTTCAAATATCAGTTTAAGAAAACCACTTATGCGTGTACATTAGCTATGTAAAACCTAATGAAACATGCCACTTTCATCTTAGGAGGAATTGTGCCCATAAAAGGTGATGTTGTATAGACATATACTGTCATCACTCTTAATTATATATATATATATATATATATATATAAAATCTAATTATTATTACACAAAAGTAAAACGGCAAAACAAATGTAAGTTATATACAACATTAACAAATAGAAGAAAGGTTCTTACTGACAAGGACAGATATAGTTGACGGTGGGGTCATCACTAATGGATTGGTGGCTTATTTTCTAGTGAAAGTTAGATAAAACACCAATTCCTCCCCCTTGCTGTTTGTATTTTAAAACCAGTTAACCAGCCGTTAATACCTAGATGTTCTAACATACTGTAAATATTCAAATCTATTTCTAGCACATCAAGTTTTGCAACATACAGTACAATACACCTAAATAAATGAGAATCATAATATCTAGACTGCAGTACAGTATAGCACATTTTGGGTAACTGCATTGTGTCTAGTACTAAAGCAGAGGGTACTGGTAAATATAAATAGCCTACAATTGAAACACAATTTACTTTTTATTACATTTTATATGGTTGTCTTGGACAATGCTTTCAGCATGCTGCCGTCCGTAATCACATGGGGGACAGTCATTGGTTAATGTATATACATGTAGCCGAGTACCCTAGTCCGCCTCCGGTGTGGGAATCTGCCTGGCTATCACACGGAGCACACACGATCGGGAGTAGGGACGGCCATTTTGTGAGTTGCACATGTGCAGTGAGGCAAGGCGAGCATGTGCAGTAAGGAGTGCTTTGGCTCCGCATATGCAGCACTGGGACTACATGTCCAAGAATTCTTAGAGTGTGGGACTGGACACATGGGACTGTCCCAGCCAATGTGATTTGCGAAGGAGAGAGGAACAGGATATCCTCCGCGTGCTTGACGCACGCACTGCAGTTCTGATGGAGGCACCGAGGAGACAGGTAGTGTCCAGGGAGCAGTCGCTTCCTGGGCTAGGCCTAGACCTTGCCCTCTAAGCCCTGAGCCATATTAGAGTCAGTGTTGTAGGGAAGGCCCCAGATAGGGACGCTTCCCTTTATACTAGAACTGTACTAATGCGCTGGTGACCGGACGGCCACGCGGCGCTCTGCGACCTTGGACCCGGCCACAGGACCCCGAGACATTGTGTGAGACCCTCTGGCTGGAGCTCACACTGCAAGGAGGATCAGGACCCTTAGGAGAGAGGGTATTTGTGTTGGAGGCCCCGCTACGTGGGACCCGCTCCAACACACCACGCCAAGCAGCAGCTGGGTACTGGAGTACCAAGGCAGGTACACAATGTGCACCTACATCTACAAGGGATAGCGCTACCTCACATTTGGGTGGGATTGCTGGGACAGGACACCAGGGGTTATTGGTGCCACGGCACCCTCAGTACTTTGGGGGAACCACTCTGCATTTGGGATACTGGCTTATATTGTGGATACTCGTTTATTGTGTTCTGTGCTTAGTGTGTGTGTACAGTAAAGCTTAGATATATACATTGTGTGGTATATTGCTTATTACTGTGTATTGGTTCCTGTGAGGGGTTATCCCGCCAACGCTGGGATCCCAAATCGGTGGAGGCGCTGCACGCAAAGGAGAAAGAGCTCACCCAGGCTCCCAGAGGCGAGGCTTAGGCCTCCTGTGAGCAACAGGTACCGCAGCCCGCGTAGTTGCCCGCGTAGTTGCTTTAGGCATAGGGAAAGGGGGCTACATACATTTAGTTTTCCATACAGAATGGTGTGCTGAAAAAGAATATTTCATAATAATAGGAAAACTGAAAATCTATTAAGACTGACAATATGAGGGTGATGGTCCGGTTAAACATATTTGAGCAAAATTATAAAAACAGCTCTAATGCAAGAATAAAAAATTTGTTTATATTTATACATTTTATTCAACAATGACATATTTAGGGGTTGATTATATGTGTGCGGATGTAGCAGATTGGTCTGTTTTTGCCCGAAATTCCCCATTGCAGTCAATGGGGAATGTCGGCTGAGATGGGTCGCTTCTGCACATATAGAATCAGCCCCTTAGAGGGAAAGAGTGCAAGGGCATAGTATAGTTTGTTTAAATACGCATATTATATATGGCAAGTCTAGACAGAACTCATTATTGAGCACTGGCTGTCATGTCATCATATCATCTTAAATATCCAATAGACAGGATATTGACACTTCATTCCTGGTTAGCAAATTATTTTCTCTACCATGGGATTTCCTCAGTATTAATTAGTAATTCCCAAAGGAATGTGCATCATATTCACACAACATCTTTTCTGCCCAAGTAAAAGGAACGGGAAACTTATTATTTTTTTTTTTTGCTGAAGACCTGCAACTTATTGTTCTAGTTACTGCTGGTTTTCCGATGTCAAGCTGACCATTTCAATTACTTTAGCTTACTTATTTATGCATTGGAAACATTTACCTCCGGGGGTTTGTAAATGAAATAATTTTGCTGCTCAGGCGGAATATAGACTGATTTAACGTTTACAAATTATGCCGATTAGCACTTTGCAAAAATGTATGGATAACATGAAAATATAGATTGGAGGCATGTTGCCGAAGTTTGTATTGCGATAACATTTTCAACTGAGCCACCTGTGCTGAAGCAGGGATATCCTGAAAACCTGACCTGTAGGTGGCCCTTGAGGACCGGAGTTGCCCATCCCTGATCTAGAGGCTGGCCTGACCACATAGGACATCGTGAATCGTGGAGAAATCGTGATAAAGTCTCATTAGGCAAAGACTTTGTTGTTTTTTTTTTTTTAGAAGACAAACAGGCAAAAATCTAAATCAATTCTCCCAGTTTAAGGCAAAGACGAGTGACCCTTTTTGGATGGTTGTTGGTGGAAGAGGCATAATTTAGGATGTTTACAATGTACCAAATACATAATATATACAGAACGAGCACACAATTCTCTAAGAAATAATTCCAGATTCAATCAATCGAAACTGCTTTTACCATCAACAAAGCATATGACTCATAAATAATGTAGTCACAAACAAGTCAATGGAATAAGAAACAAAGTACTCAATATATGTCAGACAGAGAACATGTAAAAAAAAAAAAAAATATATATATATATATCAAAAAAAAATTTTTTAAGATCAGAGCTTTCATTGATATCTTTTTTTTTTTTAATCTTAAAGCGGCAATCCACTCTAACTTTAGGGTGGTCTTGCCCTTAAGTACAGCCAGAAGTTGGGCACCCTGTTGTCCCAGCTACAACAGGATGTACCACCCACCTGCTGTCACTCAAGAGCAGTACCAAAGGTGAAGGGGAAAACCCCATACCAACTACTGGCAAGCCTATAAATACCAGGATTTACTGTCAGCCCATTGGGTAGAATAGTAGCCAGGGTACCCCGCTATATATACATATATATATATATATATATATATATATATATATATATATATATATATATATATATATATATATATATATGTGTGTGTGTGTGTGACATCATCGGTGCAGCTTCCTATTGGCCCACGTGACGCAGGAGCTTAAACCTGAAAGCCCAGCTTGCAGAGCCAGAGCAGCTACCGGTACCTACTTCAGAGGTAAGTATCTCCGGACGTAGGGATCCCCGGAGCTGAAATGAACGGGGTTCAGCTCCGGGAACCCCCTGCATCAATTGTATATATAAAAAAATATTTTGTTTCACGGATGTATAATAATTTTTTTTACAGAAACACTGGTAAAGTACTTCTCTTTTAAAGCCTCAGAAATTCTGCTGGATTAAATGCTGTCAACATTTTCTTTTCATTAAGAAATGGTGAATATCATATTTCCTAATGAATTCAAGCTTCCTAAAGGTTTTTTATTTATTTATTTTGTAAGCACGAGCTGCTAGCAGGTTCACATGCTGTTCAAGATCACACTGTGAAATGAGACTCGGTGGGAACGTACAAGACAAACTTTATACACTGTCTATGGGCTGAACTCCGAGCTGTCCTGCAAACCTAATGAAGCATACCCACACTTAAAACGTGTATACAGTAATTGTGTGGCCACACAAAGCCACTTTTATAGTTCTCTACATATAATTGTTGAGATTTATAGTGGTGCATAGGAGTATGCAACTTATCCGATTTTGACATGTGGCTGTATGTGATCCATAAAGGCCGGAGGTACATTTGAGTTTACACTGCATGTTTATTTTGTAAACATTACCTCACAACACCCACCAGTGGGGTTTTCAACTCTAGCTTTTTCCCCTTGATAATGTTTTTTTAAAGTAACAATCGAAGCGGTGAATATTTTTTTACATTTTATTTTACATAGGATTGAAGCAGGGGGTCTCCGAAGTTGAACCCCATTCATTTCAGCTGTGTGGACCCCCTGCATCCGGAGATACTTACCGCAGTAAGGGGTGCCAATATCTCTGTACTTTTTAAAGCTCCCGCGTTGTGTGGGCTAATTGGAAGCCTCACCGGATGCCGTCATGGCTTCCTATTGGCCACTGTGAGGTGTAAGTGAAAGTGAAGCACCGGGCAGCAGCCTTACACTTCACCACCCTTCTATCGGCAGTTCTCTCCACCACCCATTTTATTTATGGAAAATGTGAGTTTCCTTAATATTTGTGACTAATACATATTTATAGTTTATACAGTATGCACTATTTGTGGTTTCTTTCATGTTGAGCTGCACTTGTACACTATTATTTTTATTATCACTTTGTGGTGTAAGGTTTATTTTGTGTATCTAAGGTGTGTCACTAATTACACCAATCTAACATTAATTGGGAAGCGCCCAGTCCATCCACATTCCCCACTCCCCCACCCACTGTCACATTCCTATTGGCCCGCAGGGCCCAGGAGCTTTGAAAAGCGGCCATTACGTGATCCCTACTAGCGACCCAGAGTTGCACCCCGTACGGAGGTAATTATCTCCGGAAACAGGGGGTCTCCGGAGGTTGAAATTAACAGGGTTCAGCCCCAGAGACCCCCCCTGCTTCAATCCTAGGTTAAAAAAAGGCGAATAATTTGCCCACTTGGATTGCATCTTTAAACTGCATATTGTTTTCCTGCAAAATAGGCCTAAAACCTCAATGAATATGGCTGATCAGCCAGTGTTATTTTCCTCACTCCACTTCAGCAAAAGCTCTATTTCGGGATCAGGATAGGAGTATTGCCAAGACTGTCATAATATCACAGCATGCTATTATTGGCATAACAGTGGGGATTATATTAAGTAACAAACTGATATTTATTTGTATTTAAAGAAGTGTGACTTGTATTCATACTTTTTTTTTTTTTAGGAAATATGACTTGTGACAACCAATCTGGCTGTAAAGTCCCTAGGAACATTTCTCATGGTTTTTAGTGTGTTTGTCTATTGCTGCTATACTAGTTTGTGAATCTATCTGGGGGATTATTAGCAACTACAGTATGGGACCTTGGAGCAGTAAATGATGGCTCAGCGACTCTCGCTTGCTACTGTACATTCTAAATGCTTATAGTGCAAGTGCCACACACATCTTCTATACAAAACCGCATAGACATTTTCACTGTAACTGGACGTGAGGCTAAAACAAATCTGACATCGGTACTTATTTTCAGCAAAATCTTGCTGTCAAGTTTCAAAAGTCAATAAAAGAATATAGAATAATTATACCAATGCTTTTTATGTCCTAGAACTTTAATCTACAGAACACCATTTTTCTAAACAAAACGTGTTAGATTTGAATGTTTAAAAAGGGTTTTAATAATGAAAAGCTGACTTCTTAATTAAACTAACATGATAAAATATACGCATAAAAAAATAGTAATTTAAAACTAAATAAAAATCGAGGAAAGTTTACAGTGTGTTTTTACAGTTAAGATCTTGTCCTTTTTGGATGACACCATCCAGGAATTATTAAGTACTGTATACCATTAACCAAGAAAAAAATACTTGATAATATACAAGTATGATAATTGCCAGCAATTAACCAACACAGGTGATAAAATACAAATGAGAAGGCTGTGAAAGCAATTTGCATTGCAGTCCTGTAACCACAAAAAAAGTGAATGCTATAATTTGTAAACTAATACAGTGCTCTTGAATTCTGTTTTTTTAAAAGGCCCCAATCAATCCAAATCTAAACAAACAAAACTGTCCTTTTGCACTTGTTATACATATAAGCTTTGGTGCTTAATCCAGTTTAAGCAGCTAAACCTTGACACATCTCTCAGCCCCTAGGCAAAGAATTACTGTATCTGAAAGATTCCTCTTAGCTCTGCACCAATTTGAATTTACATCAAGGATGATTAAGTCCACTCTGGGGTCTCAATCTAACTTTGGTTACTCCATCAAATCATTTAGAAGTTCACACAATCCGTGACCTTCAGCTGCACTTCCCAGCTTTCCTGTGATACCAGAAAATCAATTTGCGATATAAAACTTAAAACGAGGAAACGAAAAACACAAATGTAAAGTATTAGCACCTCAAATACCCTCCTTTCCTTGACACAAAAATATGCAAGACTACAAAGCAGTGTACAGTATGTGAAAATCTTCTCTCTGCCCCCCCCCCAAAAAAAACATTGAAATTATTTTCCACAAGGTGGCAGCAAACACAATGGATGGAAGTAATTTTTTTTTTTTTAAACATACCTTTCTTGCAGTTCCCGAATTCGATCGTCCTTTTCCTGGACTTCATTTCTCAATGATTTCATCATTGAGGACTGCTTTGCCATTTCAATAGTCATATTCTAAATTACAGATGGAAAAAAAAAAGATCCCATAGTTTACTGTAACTCGCGTAGTTATGCACGGTCTAAAACATGTTGAATTACAATGTGGTGTCTGCCTTCCAGCATTCAAGGGATTCAATGTGCAATTACTCTATATAACATGTTTGTAAAAACACAGGAAAACGCCAGAGTACCACAAACATCCACCTCACTGTTTTAATGTATTTTTGCTACTAATAAGTGGTAGAGTAGACATTTAAAATTTTTATTTTAAAAAGTCAAACCGGTATCTCCAATGTGCCACAGTACAAACTTGACAAAATTACTTTTTACATGGATTTTTCAGATATTTTAGTACATGCAGAATTTAACAATACGATACGCCATTTTAGAGGCATTTTCTGTTGATGTATAGTAACCTTTCTAGGTCTACAACCACACTCCTTAATCTCTTAAATGCAGCATAGATGCTTTTGAGTATAAAATGCCTGTTGAGTTTTACTCATGATTTTTGCGGTCTTTAGATTAAATAATAAATACTCTGTAATTTATAGAGACATTAAAGTGCTGAACATTTATAAGTCTACTTTGCTATTTTGCTTCTCTGTATCCAAGGCAAATGCTCTATGGAACAACTGCGTGTTTACTGTTTTTGTCACTTTTTTTACTCACCATAACTTAACTCAGTATTATGGTATATATATATATATATATATATATATATATATATATATATATATATATATATATATATATATATATATATATATATATACACACCACACACACACATATATATATATATATACATATATATATACATATATTTTTTTTTTTTTTAACAAAAATCTCAAAATACACCCTGTATTAATTCATATTTATAATTTATTCAAAATAGGGAAATATTTATATTTTTCACTTTACCTAAATGCGCAAAAAACAGATATGACCCCTTTAGGAGGACATGTGCAGAGGTACACACTGGAGACTGTTGTAAGGTGAAATTATAACAAGGCATTATTGTGCCTTTCGCTTTAAACAGCAAAAAAAATCAACATAAGCGAAATAGTGAACCAAAAACCCCTATCTCTGCTTTGGAGACTATCTATACATGTAGCTCAGCCCTCTCTGACTGGGTTGGTTAGCTAAGCTATTTACCAGCCTCAAATCATGGAGACATTTATCAATACACAGACATAGATAATAGTCTTATACGAAAAAGTCTTATCTGTTAGCTGGGCTGCTGTAGGGGAAGCTTCTCTGCTCTCCTGGAACCGCACCCTTGTGTGCACAGAAAATGTCAGGCTCCAAGCTTAGAATCTTGTCCCCTTTGTCTTGTGGTCAGCTTGTCGCTCAAGACATCTGCCCTTCCTTGGTTCAGCCCCATTGTGGACTAAGGAATCTCTGCTCTGTCTCCAAAGTTCAGCTCAGGTGTGAGCTAAGGAGTCTCACTTCCTGTCTCAAAAGACAGGCTTTTCTAAGCAATCTAATCAGGCAGGTGGTGTTAGTTAATTGCCTACCAGCAGTTAACCACCACACTGCTGGATTAGAGGCACATTTGTGAACAGGGATAAGTCCCCTGTTACAACCCCCACCATATTAATTCTGATATACTATTCATTAGCATTACCTTTCAATTCAATGGGGAGTCTGATATTCTGAGTTACATTACAATATCCTCCTTCCACAATACTGTTGGAAGTACTATCATTCACCCAGTAGCCCAAGCACACTGCCTAGGGGTCACACTCTCTCTCACATTCTCTTCCCACATTCAAAAGGTAGCAAAAAACTGTCCTTTTTTCCGCCGCAATATTACAAAGATTCGCCCATTTCTCTGTTGCTCGACTGCAAAAACTCTGATACGACCCTCATTCTCTCCCGTCTCGACTACGGTAACCTCCTGCAGTCCGGCCTTCCTGCCTCTCACCTTTCTCCCCTACAATCTATCCTAAATGCTGCTGCCAGAATCACTCTACTCTTTCCGAAATCTGTCTGTGTCTCCCCTGCTGAAATCCCTCTCCTGGCTTCGTATCAAATCCCGTATCACACTCTCAATTCTCCTCCTCACTTTTAAAGCTTTACACTCCTCTGCTCCTCCTTACATCTCAGCCCTAATTTCTCGTTATACACCATCCCGACACTTGCGTTCTGCTCAAGGATGTCTTCTCTCCACCCCTCTTGTATCTAAAGCCCTCTCCTGCCTTAAACCCTTCTCACGGACTGCCCCACACCTCTGGAATGCCCTTCTCCTCAAAATCCGACTAGCACAATACCCTCTCTATCCACCTTTAAGACCCACCATAAAACACACCTGTTTAAGGAAGCATATGAGTAGCTCCATGGCTGATTAACACCTCATACATAAACCTTGGCCAATTGCCGACGCACTTACCAGAACGCCCTCCTACTGTCTCTGTACGTTCTTCCTACCAACAAATAAGATTGTTAGCTCTTGGAGCAAAGACTCCTTTTCCTAAATGTCACTTGAATGTCTGAAGCACTTCTCCCCTTTATGTATTATTTATGATTGTCACGTATATTACTGCTGTGAAGCGCTATGTACATTAACGGCGCTATATAAATAAAGACATACAATACATACGTAATATTGTGACTGTGGTAAATGATACGTGTGTGTAACATGTAAAGACAACACACCTATAAGGTTTCAAAAGTCCTCTACACTAATATTTCATCAATTAAGAACTTACATGTTGGTCCATTAAAAGGTATCCCAACCTACAGTACATCACATCTTATGTAAAGATACATACAGTATGCTTAGGTAGGGAGCAATAATTTTGTCATTGCTATTTGATTTGCTTTCTGTTATTGCAGCTGAATAATTTCTTTTCTAATTAGTTGTCCAAGCAAAGCAGTAGATAGAGTAAATGCAGTCATGTTTTGTAGGTGACAAAGATGCTGGAAACCTAAGCCAATAAATTTATTTACACCTAAACTACAGTAGGGAAACGCTTGCTTACGCCTTCGTCCATTTCCCACACTATACCCCTCTGTATTCCCACTTTCCCTCCCTCATCAAAAAGAGAGGGGGTTCCACCATCCCCTTATTTTCCAATGCCCCTTTTGAGGGTTTTAGAAGTTAGGAGCCCCAGAGAACTGTTTGGATTAAGTTATGTGTAGCTCGGGGTCATAACTGTGTTCATTTTGTTTGATTCTATTCCTTTTTCTTACACATTTTTAATCTTTGTATTCTCCGTGGTACTTCACTGTTAAACATTTACAAATTTTCAATAATAAAAATAAATAAATAAAAAAAAAGACAACTTAAAATAAGGAAATGTGTATTAAAGAAAATAAAAAAAATAAAAAGCCCCACAATGTCACCAGTTTAGCACCACTTCATTAATCATCATTAATAAACATTTCAAATGACTATTCTGTGTTTCTTGTTGATGGCTAAAAAAAACCTGGTGTTGGAACTCAGTTCCTACATGTGTTATTTGCATTTTCCCTTTAAATATAAACATATATAGGGCACTTGCCTTTCTAGTGTCATTGTGTTGAAACAGGAACTGTTTTCGTATTTATGTTATATTATATATTTTTTCGATACACTAGTGCTATTTGTAGGATACTTTCTTTCTTTTTTTTTATACACACACACACACACACACACACACACACACACACACACACACACACACACACACACACACACACACACACACCATTATAAGGGTTCCAGGTAAAAATGGATTTCAGGTAAAAGGTGACATGTTGTGCTTATTAGCATATCATTTCCCAGAATCCCTTGCTGCAGTCGAAGCACTGTATGAATACAGATGCAGCGGCCGTTATTCGAACACTTCACGCATTGTATACCTCGGAATACCCATGTTATGGCGTGGGATTTCTTCCAACCGTACCGCCTTAAGACGCAAGTGCAGAAAATGGCATTTTAGTGTTCTGGTTTTTAAACACCTTAAATTGACACAGTAGCACAGGGGCACAGTACTGTACACATTCATTAATTTCATTGCACACAGAAACTAAATCCATGAAATTCAAACAAAGCAACCGTGATAAACACGTGCGCCTGGGGCGATTGGCCCCGTTAATGCCGCGTGGAATACAGCAGAGCACACGGCTCTGTGATTTGTTCGAATAACGGCCGCTGCATCTGTAGGTGATAATGGTCAAAGGCAGGGTTGCTGACTTGTCTAAAACATGTGAATGTGCTCACAAGTGATCTTTTTATTTGATATATATATATATCAAATGGAAATATTCCTGTCTGCTCATTTGCATGTCTTAGACAGGTCTGCAACCCCGCCTTTCACCATTATCACCCAGCACACAGCGCTTCCACTGCAGCAAGGGATTCTGGGAAATGACATGCAAATGGGCACACAGTGTCACCTTTTCTTCAAAACCATTTTTTTCCTTCATATTTTCAGTCTGAACTTGTTTGTATTCGATTTGTAAAATTGCACATTATCATGGGGACTTTATAGTTGAAAACTGTTGCCACCTGATGTCGCTGCAGGTGTCTATAGACAGTTTCTTGACACTGATTACTGCACTGACATCCTTAGAAGCTGTCCAATCAAAAGATCTCTTTTGTTCCAACCTTGGCTCCACTGTGGTTACAGCAACAAGTTTGGACTGAAGTATATTAAAGCAACACTAGGATTTATACTCATTTAAGGGAGGAATTTATTTTCTTGGGATAGATATATATATATATATATATATATATATATATATATATAAAGATTATGTTGAACAAACAAGGCCATATTAGCTAAGCAGTACTGGAAGGAGTAACACTGCTTAGTAAATATGTACTAAAATATGTTAAAGGAGCAATCCTCCTGAATTTTTGTCTTCATCAGTGGGTCTCAGGGGTTCTTTGTAGCTGAACCGCACAATTCTCAGCTCTGTGTACCTTACAGCTACAGAGAAATTTACTTTTTTATTTGCTACTAAAGTTAACGTAAAAATCAAGATGTCGCCAGGGTCATACGACGTTCTGGCTTTCTATTGACCACGGAAGTGAGGCCGACGTGGCGGCCATTTTGATTTTCTCAAAGGAAAGCCAAATACTGACAAATAGAAAAGGTACATTTCTTTGTAACGGAGCCGAGAATAGCTTGGTTCAGCTCTGGAGGAACCATTGGTTCCGATTATGAGAAAGAAAAAAAGAAATGAGTTGGGATTGCTGCTTTAAAATGTTTTGTTTGCTCTTTCCATAAGGATTCAACATGCGATAGCATAAAAATTGCCGGCAATCACCTATAGCTTCTTCTCCATAAAAAAAAAAAAAAAAAAGAATACTAGATTTTACATTTACAGGTACTGATATCCCTGCCCATCTGAATACCATTTAAATATCTACTGCAACAGTGGATTCTCCTACTGGTTATTGCAGCAGGATAAAGAGCACTGGAAATAAATCAACATAGCAAACGTTACAATAATCTAGAGTTCACTATTTTTTCGAAGGGAAGGAACTTTCAATAGCTGTAATCTTTTACTAACAGTTAGTGGGGTATATTTATCGAAGTCTCTCGGGCAAAACGGCACCAGATTTATCAATGAAAAGGAATTCAATTGAAATTTCCTTTCTTGTTTGATAAATGTGGTGTAATTTTTGCTCCAGTTTTGCAGATGGGAAACTTTAATAAATAGACCCCTATATCACAGTATTGTGCAGTGTGTCTACATTTGGGGTGTTTTGTTCTCCACCGTGTAATGCTGCTTTTAGGCAGTGGCGCCAGCTTCCATGTAGCATAACCCAATTTACAGCCCTAATTTGACTAGTTATTGGACTACTATTTAAAGCATTCTCAAGCAACTCCCATCGGAAGCCTGGGTGAAATAATGTAAGATGGCTTCCAAGGTCTCAAAGTCCAAACTTGTACTAAATCTATCTTCATTTAACTCTATAGTACAATCATTTTATAATAATATTACTATTGCCAAAAAAAACACACTGGAATAGCCACGGGCCTGTTCTCCTAAGACCATAGCAACACAGGAGACTCAAAAATTATATTCCCTCTGAACTAGGCTGACTTCTAAAAAAAAAACAGTTTTGATTATATAGTAAAATAAATGATCTGCTGCAGTCTGACATGTAGTCAAACTGGTCTGACTCTTTATCCTGTAGACTGCATGGGCAATTTGGCACTATTCACAGAAAGAAGTGAAAGACTGGGATGCTTTAATAATAACGAGAACAGATGTTTAAAGGGACAAAAGTAACAGGGATCATGTGTGTTATAACAATCAATGAGCCAACTCGAGATCAAAACTATACATGAAAGATTCTGAAACCTGAAAGCTTTAGCAGCAAGAAAAGAAAGAAAGAAAAAAAAAACTAGATCAAAACTACAACCTTTCTAATGACCCCACCACATGTATGAGTATGTCCAATTTTTCCCTTCACGTCAGCTTTCTTTTCTATTGTTGTCAGCTGTCCTACAAAAGCCTTTACTCCCGGCTACAGGAGTAAGTGAGCAGCTTTTAGAAATTGACACGACTAAGAGATCATAGATTGCATGGTAGCGTGCGCTACATGAGTACTGAAACCAGCACATCCTCCCTCCTGAGCCTAATGTCCCAGCTCTGCTACTAGGGTCTTAGGCCCTCTGATCATGAACTGCTTCTTAAAGGCAGCAGTTCAGGTTTGCTTTTTGTATGTTCTCTGTCCTGGACTTTCTCCCTCGCACTTAATCTGCTAAGGCATCAGGTCTCTCGCTTTTTTTTTTTTTTTTAAACATTTTGTTACACATGTAAGCCCTTTAACACTGAATGGGCTAATGACTATGGCCAAGGCTTTCACAACTTATGTGCTGAAGCCAGATGAACGCAGTCATCCTTTTAAAGACTGTAGGAAAAAGTAGAATGTCATGCACCGCATAAAAAGGAGTATAATATTAGGACTATGAACACATCTGATTGCCCTTTGTTTTTTATTATCATCAGGAAAACTACCATATGAAACAGAACAAAGAAAGATAAAGTGGCACCTTTACTGGTGTTTGCAAATTAATTGGTTACCCATAAAATCGCAAGTGATTGGCAGTACCCAAAGACAGGTTGTTCTAGAATACAACATATTTAGTAAATACTATGAGATGGACATACAGTATAGAGCACAAGCTTGTAAGGCCTGGGACATAGTGCCCCAAACAGTGCGGAGGCGCGCTGAGGCTCAGGGAAAGCGGTGCTTTCCCTGGCCGTACACAGTGCGCCGTCAGGGGGCGGGACGGGGGCGGGACGGGGGCGGGACGGGGGCGGGACGAGGGCGGGCCAGTGACGTCACGGAGCTGGTTCGCCCTCATTGGGCGAACCGCTCACATGACCGGCCCTGCGCTCCGGCAAGCGCCAAATTTCAAAACTGTGAGAGACACGCTTCCGCAAGCCCCTGCTAAATCCACTCTCATTGCGGCTGCAGGGGCTCAGTTTTGAGCAGCAGCACGCCTCAGCACGGGTCAGCGCATAAGCGCTGACCATGCCCGAGGCCTAAGGAAGCCTACACAAGACAGTATTTGCAACTAAGTAGAACAATGTACTGTAACATCTCCCTTTTGGAGGAGTGAAGCCAGGCACATAAAGCATCGACATTCTGGGGTCCCGTTTCATTTCAAGTAGCAGTAATGAGATCTCAGGGGTGCAAGCCTTCATAAAGGAGTTGCCTGGTGTTAACAGCACTTATCGTGTCCAGTCACTTATCTTAAATGTACCATAGGCGCTACAATTAAGCTGTAGGTTTTTATGTCAGAAAGGTAATGTGCCTGTAATTCTATATACAGTGTTGTGTGTATTACAAATCTACATAATAAAATGTATATCTGTGCTATAATCTATAATAAACCTACAGAAACCAGTGCACCTTTGCATTACTTCCTGGTAAAACATTTTTTAGAAATAAATAAAAGCTAATAGTCACATACATCTTTAAAACCAGAGAACCCCTTAAGCAGAAATAATTCATTCTATCAGACAATGTTTATTTCTACCTTCAGTTTACTCTGGAGCTGCTTCATCTCGAAATCTGCGCTTTTTGATGGCGTTAATGTAGTGACAGTAGACTGATCTGAGGTCATAGGGCTCTGCATTTCCGATGATCTTTTGGCTTGGGCCAGCTGTTCTCTCATCTGCTCTGCAGCTCTTTCCAAATATTCTTTTTCCCGCTGAAATTCGGCGAGGTCTGAAGACAACTTCTAATGTCAAAAAGGAAAAAGAAAAACAGTCACGACTTGGCTCAAACTATTCCATTAAGAAAATAAAGCATTAAGCACAGTGCAGTCTACAGAAAGCAAACACAAGCATGTTGTACCAGCATTAATGAAAATTATGGTTTTACCGCTTTTATCTTTATTTTATTTAATACATTTTCATTCACTCTACGTTTTAGTTTTGTTTGCAGTGTGTGAAACTGCCCTTCCCATCTAAATTATCAATGGTTCCAACTGTGCTTTCACTATTAATTTAAATAAAAATCCACAAGTGGAAGAGGTTCTCTTTTCTTACAAAATGTAGCTAATTAAATGTGGTAGAAGTGGCCATTTGGGATAACAATAGCCTGGGCATTCTGTTTAACATATTTTATCCTAACAATAGTTTTACCACAAACTTTCTAAGTTGTCAAGTGAAAATAGGCAACTAGACAAGATCAAACCATTAGAGTTCTGCTTATCTCACATGGTCAATTTAACATGCTTCATAAATAAACTTATCCACAGTATTTGCTTAAATCCCTACCCACATGTAAAGGTATTCAACAATTTACTGTATAGGGGTGAATAGCAAAGAAGGGTGGGTAGCCGTGTTGGTATCATACTACCTACTCACTCTCCCTCCTTTGTTACTACTAGGGGTGGAAACACAGTGAAACCAGGGAAATATTTCTATATAAAGGATTGCCCCAAATGGCACACCTGTGAGCATGTGAGTTGTATATGTGGCTAGTGTTAACATACACAGCTATCAAGCCGATCCACTTCCTCCCCGCAGGGTCCCTGAAATGAGGAATATCTCCCCTCAATCTGTTACAAATAGAACCTTAAATCGCTTCCACCACCAAGGATAAAGAAAAGTCTTATCGCTAGGGGTTCTTGGTCCCAGTTTCCGAAAGAATATTTGATTAACACACACAAATCTGTTGTAGCAAAATGTGTCCAAAAATGCAAATCACGCTCTTCAAAATGTGCAAAGTTCAATTTGAGCCCTAAGGCAATACTTATTCCATTTTAGATTTAATATACAAAAGTAGTAATAATAATAAAAAAAACTATTTCATATAGCACTTTTCTCCTATTGGGACTCAAAGCACTTCACAATTACAGTATATTGCATGGTACGCAGCACATAGGAATTGTTACAGACACAGTCCCTGCCCAGATGAGCTTACGATTTATGATTTTGGTGCCTGAGGCACCGGGAGATACTGATTTGCCCAACGTCACCACGAGCCGAAACCTGGAATTGAACCAGGTTCCCCTGCTTCACACTCAGTGTCGTTTTTGTCAGTCGGTGCTTTGTTACATAAAATAAGGTCGCAAGAAACATACAGTACAATATGCAGACCATTTCATAAAAATAATGGGGTAAAAGCAGGATTCCTATTAGTTATAACATAACAATATCTGATTCCACCCAAAAGAGGTCTTTGCAGAATGGAACATGAGAAATCATGTGTTTTAGTTGCATCAGAACATATCTTGTTATATATTATCTTCATATCTCAAATGCATGTTTTTTTTATCCTCAAATCCCCTGCACTGAAAACGGAATAACCTTCTGGGGTGTTTCTTAAGATTCCCCTCATCAATCTCCAGTGACACCTTTATGGCGGAGTATGAAAAATGCCTCATATCTTTCTTCTATAATCCTTAGAAGAATGCCATCTTCACTGTTGCACTGGTATGAATAAAATACACATGTAGACACCACTTTTGCCAATGCAACTTCTACATTTGCATGAGAAAACAGATAGAGATAACATATACCAACCTACTATTTTTGGTCTTAACTTAAACAGCGGAACCCACTGGTTAAAAGTATATACTTCACCTACGTTTGAACTGTATCGCCGATATGCCACATATCTCATATTTAGTAAATGTACAGAATAATGCAAGATAAACTTCATGCCACCTTTCTCTGCTTCTCAAAAAAAAGGGGGGGGGTTGGAGAGGGGAGGGAGAATTCAGGAATGTAGGGTTTCCTTTGAGGATGACACCGGGGTCTCTGGTAGGTCTGGGTACTGTTACCAGACATCCATAATATACACATTATTTTAGTGGGTCATCAATGATAACCCTAGGTTAAGCTCTGGTACTCTGAATACTTTTACGTGTTGCCCTCATCTAAACATCTTCTTATTTTATAGGCCAATAAATACCTCATGCTCCCTAAAGATTGGTCTGGCTGGTTCGCCAAATGAACATTTACTCATTAGATTAAATGTCCCACCTTTCAATATATATCAAATAGTCCACGGTCTGGTTATTTTCCCAATTTATTCAGAGACAATAGAAAACATCTTTCACAGCATCATTTCAGTTGGTTACATCATTCAGGCATATACAATTTAGTTATAGAGTGGAGAATGCTTAGCTTGGTGGTATTAAATGATTCTGAATTCTATAAATCCAAATGTAATCTTTATACATTTTTCCTTAGCCAGTCTAAACATAGCAATCACCTGTTTTTCTCAGTGTAAACCCAAACTGTTCTTAGTTAATCAACAACATTAGATCGCTGTTTCTTCAATATCAATATTGACTTTTGCTTAGAAGACCCTCTTTGTTCTGTCACTATGTAACTATAGTTAATCCTATGTTCCTTATCTTTTAAGACTCATCTTTATAGTATTGTCTATTTAACTAACCTTTGATTCCAAACTCAAAACCATCTACTATTCAACTCAGCAGACATTAAGCATACCAAGTTTCTTAAATCGCATAAAGCATGTCTACATCTGCCTGTCCTCAGACTGATTTCCCTTTATCTTTACAGAGGCAGGTTATCATTTTCCAATATCATTTCTAATTTAACACTAAATTACTTATTGTAACGAGTTACATCCTGAATATATGTGTATATATAGAATATAGCATAATTAATATTTACGCTTGCAATCATCTTCACCCCTCTGAGTTACATGGAATAAAAATAGGTCTTTTAAAAATGTCATTTAATTCTTGGTGTCCCAGATTATTAAAATACTGTACATTTTAATGGTATTATCATAACAACGATATTCTCTTTTCATTTTGTAGCATTCCTTCTAAAGTAGACTAAAAAGCAGACAAATATTTTTCAGTAGCCTCATGACGGCATTATAGTACAAATGTAGTGAACTGCTTTGTCCCTTATGCAACAGGAACAAATGCAAAAAGCTGGAGAAAGATCTTCTCTCAGGGTTTTTCTGATCTTAAAAGAGTGGTGGCTGTCCATTGCCACATACAGCTGTAGCAACACACCGAAGATTTCTATTTACTGGACTACTTGGCATTCTGACAACAACAAAAATCTGCCGTTTATACTGTAGTTATAATATCGACGTTGTTGAGGTAAAACTCATTAAGTGCATCTTTGGCAAAAACTCACTAAATGCACTTCCTGACTTGGAATTTCTTGATATTTCTATTGAAAAACGAATTAAGTGCCTATTTAGTGATAGCTCAGAGTTAGCAAAACATAAAACTCATTAAGTATGAATTTGAAATAATGTCAAAAAGAACATTTAATCGCCTTTTCCTCAGTACTCAAAGAATGTAGTTAATGACTCTTACCTCTACAATGACGATATATTTATATACATGTAGCTGTGCGCAGAGCAGTCTACATCTCTTATTTATTTGTAAGTTGTATTCATGCAACTGGCAGAACAATTAATTACTTGTAGTTAAAACATTTGTAGAAAGAGACATCAGTCCCCTTGTTCAGCACAAGTATTTAAGCATAACATTTTTTGTGTGTTTGACAGTTTCGAACATTCTCCAATGTTAATTGTAGCAAAACAGAAAAACTCACGGCAATGGCACTTAAAACACTTCTCTGGATGTCTATAAAATACCATGACCTTTTTAGTTGGCTTTGTTTTCTATTGGTCTTTTAGAGGGTAAATAAAATGGAGCAGCTGCTGAAGATAATATCTTGTTGGATGGTCTTTTCTCGTGAATTTTTTTATTTCATCATCTACTGTGTACACATCATGGCCAGGGAACTACACTTTCCATAACCTTGACTGGGGATTGATGTACTTAATAGGTAAAAGCCAAGCTGGAAGAGGACACAATAACAGATGCTAGTTGTTTATTTCCGCTGAGTAGGACTTACCAACTTATACAGCAGCCAAAGTGTTTCTGATTCAGTTGCACAAATGCTATGTTTAATTAAGAGACAAGTCTTATTAGAAATGTAATGGAAATGGCTACAACGCAAAAAGTAAACAATTTGTATCTAATCATATTTGACTTACAGGATCTGATTTTACAAATCAATATATCCCTTAAAGTCGTGCAGCAGTTTATGGTTGAAACATTGTATTCTTAACTTCCCAAATGCAGAAAATATGTAAACCCTTAAAATTTAAAGAGTAATATACATGTGGGGGGGGGGGGGAAGGCGGGGGGGAAATGCAAGAAAGAAGCAATAGAATGTCTTCTGCAATTTTTAATGTAAAGCTAGTTTCGTTATAAAATGGACTATGCACAGGGCTCTTCAACTACAGTAGTTTCCCAAATGGGCCAGATCAGAAAACATATAGAAATAAAAGAGCAATTGAATTATAGATGCATTGCAAAATGTTAATTTAGTAAATAATGTTCACGCATTTTTTAACCATTTGCACCATACACAGTACATGTACAGTATATATGTTTACACACTCTTAACTAACAAGTGACTTTCAGTGCCAAAATTGCACTTAGCTGCCAAGGCAACTATCATGAAATTAGTAGGAGTAGAGAGTTCAAGGGTTACGTCAAAGCCCTTCGGGGGCCGTTTTGCCCCAAGGGCTGCCGGTTGAAGAGCCCCAGACTAGGGCTGCGCAAACTTTTTAGTATGCGCCCACCTGCTGCTCTCTCCCTTGGCACCCCCCTCTCCTAACCTTGTCCCAGTGTTTCTGACCTCACAACGTCATGTGATGTCACTACGTCAGTTGACGCCACATTGCCATGGTGACCCGTCGCCAGAGATCAGGTACGGGAGTTACAGAGACGTTGCGCGATCCCCCAGCATTTAATTTAAATACTTTGGGGAAGAGCATGGGGCCTCTGTAAGTGCCGCATTACTACCCCCCCCCCCACCCCCCTGAGAATCTCACGCCCCCCAGTTTGTGCACCCCTGCCCTAGACTATAGCTATCAAATTAAAGCAAATTGTTTGCTAGGGAACGGAGCTTTAAAAAAAAAAAAAAAAGATAACTGGAGATACATTTAAAACATTGAGAAATTGGCTTACTGGTTAATGGCCAAACAATACCCGTCAATACCAATTTCAATAACACATTGCCTGTGCTGGGACAAAAATGCTGCTAAGAAATGCAAAAACCAGCTCCCACCTGGCTCTTTTGTGTGCGTCTCCTTTAAAACATATTTGCACTCACTCGATATTATTTCAACCCACAAATTAGAAATGGAGTAGTGGGGGAGAGCCTGAGTCACGAATGGTTAGGTCAGTGTAGGTCAGATTGACCCTATGCTTTCTATCATTACAGTACTACAGGTTCATGCAGCCAAAGTAAAATATCCCGTTCAATTATCAAAATAAATAGCATCCTTCACTCAAAGAATAGAAAGGGGATAACTTACAAAGATCAATTAAACCTGACACGTGTGCTTGAAAGTCTGTCGAGGTCCAGGCTGTATGAGTATGAGTATGATGCAGGAAGAGCCAGCACTCACATGGACGTTTTAACAGGATTTATTCTAGTGGTCAATGTTTTGGTCTCCTTCTTGGACATTTAACAAGTGTTGATAATGGTCCAAGAAGGGGAATTAGATTTAACAGGTCTGCAACGAGACACATATTTGACAGGACTGAGGCGCCATGCCTTATGAACATTACTTTAGAGCATTAACCCATTTATTGTAGTCCTGTATTCTATTTTCATAAAAAGATACAATTACAGCCACATTGCCTGTGAATATATGACTGTCAAGCAATCTCAGAGTCGCTCACAAGCTACACATCATCATATAGTTTGTTTCGAAACCATACCTGTGTCAAGAAATGGAAAGCCATTTGCTTACCCCTGAAATTGCTGGAAAGGCCTAACATCTTTTTCTGTGATACTCCAGAAGTTTGAAAGGGTTTACAATGTGCAGAAACTTCAATGGGTGCTTTTCTGTTCTGTCAAACTAATTTTGCATTATTGGAAAATCTTCTCACTCCCGGTCAGCCTGCGACCAAAAGTTCAGCACTTTAATACAAAGTGGCACTGAAAAATGTGTGAGCAGGCCCTGGAGGCTGGAGTGTATCGTTCATTCATTAGACACTCTACTGAAGTTTGAGCAGATTATCCCAATCACTCATTTAAAAGCTGTTCTCTGTCAAATGAACTTATTAGCAGCCGAGAGTAGCTTTCACAAAAATGTTAACCAAATGACGGTAATATAAAGGACTTTTAACCGATGCATTAGCTACTTGTTAGACTTCAGTAGCCTGTAGAGACCATTAAGAACCCTTTGGCTAATTGGCCAATGGTAGATTAATTCTCTTTTTATTCTAACAGCACTATTTTAACACCCTTTGCACTCTGTCAGTACAGTGTATGAATGACACAATAATACTGTGCATGTATAATAAGCAGAAGTAAAAAAGTTAAATTAAAATTTCATGTTTCTCATATGTCATACTTAAGTGTCAGACAAAAACCTTTTTTTAACCACTGACATTTAACTTTTTTATTTTAAACAATCTAATGTTGACATCTTATCGAGGTGAAGTTTCCTAATTATTGCTAATTGCCTATCAAGTATCTTTTACATTTGAAATGCAGTTGTCTAATAGAGATAAATGCAGCTGCGGTGTGCTCACTAAAGACGGGCATGACAATTGGGGTGGGTTACATTATTATGAGGTCATCCTAAATATGGATCGCAATTAGCACAGCTGCTTTCAAAGATGTCCAAGACTCTAAAGATGCTAGTCTCTCAGAAGGTGCTTAAATTAGATTCCTGAAGAAGTCATGAAAATGTCAAATTTTACCAGAAATGGTTTCAATGAATCCTATTAAATGTAATAGGTAAATTAACATCCAATTTAGAACATACCTGTTCATGTATATCAAGTAACAGAAACTGTATATATCGCTTTACGAGAGAGACACTATAGTACAGGGAATTATAGTACAATAAGTATAACAAATAAGATCACACAATAGTTAAGAAAATCCCTGCCCCGGAGAACTTACAACATAAGTGGTATGATGGGAAACTAACAGAGACAGCAGGTGAGGGAATAAGTGCAGTAGATGGCAGTACTTGGCCACAATGATTGGTAGGAGTGACTGTGGGTGAGTCTAAGCTATTGAAATGCTTCATTTAGGAGTTGAGTTTTAAGGTTAGTCTTAAAGGTGGGGAGAGACGATATTTGGCGTAAACAGAGTGTGGGGGAGTTCCACAGGTAAGGAGCAGTGAGGGGAAAAGGTTTAAGGCGAGAGAGAGCAGCAGAGGTGAAAGTGGTTGAAAGGAGTCAGTTTTGGATAGAACGCAGGAGACAAGCAGTGATATAGCGAAAAATCAGAATGGATATGTAGGGAGTAGCAGATGAGTGGAGAGCCTTGAAGGTAAGGAGGAGAACTCTGTGGATGATCCGAAACTTGATGGGAAGCCAGGAGAGGGATTTAGAGGAGCATATGAGCAGAGACTGTTTGGTGAGAAAGTCAAATTATTCTAGCAGCACAATTTTGGATAGATTGCAAAGGAAAAAGTTGTGAGGCAGGGAGACCTGTTAATAGTATGTGACAATGATGCAGACTGGAGAGGATAAGGGCATGCATTAGAGTTTTAGCAGTAGCATGACAGAGGAAAGAGCGGATCTTAGCAATATTACGGAGGAAGAAGTGCCAAGTTTTAGCCACGCCATGAATGTGAATGGAGAAGGAAAGGGAAGAGTCAAATGTCACTCCTAGGTACCCGGATAGATGGTAGAACCATTTTACTGTGATGGAAAGAAGGAATATTGAGGAGAAGAAGCGACTCAGTGAGTAACGACACTGACTGGCACTGAGTTTGAAGTAGGGGAACCTGGTTCAATTCCCAGTGTCGGCTCCATGTGACCTTGGGCAAGTCAATTTATCTTCCTGTGCCTCAGACACCAAAAACATAGATTGTAAGCTCTGTGCCTGCAAAATGTCTCTGTAAAGCACTACGTAAAACTAGCAGCGCTATACAAGAACATGCTATTATTATTATTGTCAGATTTAGGGGGAAATATGAGGAGCTCAGTTTTAGCCATGAGGATATAGCCAGGAGGCAATCAAAGACTTGGGACTGGATTCCAGGTGTGAGGGCAGGGGTGGATAGATGGATCTGCGTATCATCTGCATAGAGATGATATCTAACGCCAAAAGAGTCAATGAGGTCACCAAGTGATAGTGTGTAGAGAGAAATGAGAAGTCCCAGAACAGCGCCCTGAGCTACACCACAGATAAATCAACAAATAGATCAACAGAAGACAAAGACACGTTAGCAACAGAGACGGAAAATGTGCGATAGGAGAGGTATAATGAGAATATATATATATATATATATATATATATATATATATAAAAACAGAAAAAGAGAGAGAGCGCACGGCCCATAGCATAACACTGTATGTTTATTATAATGGGGGAAGGAGGATGGGGGTGGGGGGGATTGGAAACGCACTCACAAGATTAAAATGTATAAAATGCAGTTTGTGATTTCATATCACCACCATCCGGTTCTGCATGCAGTATAACGTCTCTGAGGACTCCTCCAGGACTGCCAGACGTGTTCACCATGAACCAGGTATCAGGGGGCTCCGTTCGCCGTCTTTATGCTGTCCCGAAATCAGCTCTCCACTTCCAATGGCCGCTTGTAGTATTTCCACGCTTGGTTTGGCCTCGTGCGCGTGCGCAGCGTCGTCGTGACATAATTGCGCTGTCAGTTTCCCTGACGCGTTTCCTCACCAACGTGCGACTTTCTCAAAAAAAAGAAAAGTCGCCCGTTGGTGACAAAACGCGACAGGGAAACTGACAGCGCAATTACGTCACGACGACACTGCGCACGCGCACGCGCACGAGGTCTGCAACCCCGCCTTTCACCATTATATATCAAATGGAAAAACTGTACAGTATGTGTGTATATATAATACACACACAATATATATATATATATATATATATATATATATATATATATATATATATATATATTTATATTTATATATATAGCAAATGGAAATATAACAGTATGCTCATCTGCATGTCTTAGGCAGGCCTGCAACCCTGCCTTTCACCATTATCACCCAGCACACAGCACTTCCACTGAAGCAAGGGATTCTGGGAAATGACATGCAAATGAGCACACAGTGCCACTTTTTGCTTCAAAACCATTTTAAACATGGTTCCCTATAGGCTTAAGCTTGCTGCATGGTCACAGCTTTAAGCACAGCCAGGGTTAAGATGCATAGCCAGTAAACCCACCCACAGACAGCTGTTTCGACCTTAATGTATATATATATATATATATATATATATATATATATATATATATATGCAAATACAACTGTATGCTCATCTGCATGTCTTAGGCAGGTCTGCAACCCCACCTTTAACCATTATCACCCAGCATACAGCATTTCCACTGCAGCAAGGGATTCTGGGAAATGACATGCAAATAAGCACTCAGTGCCACTTTTTGCTTCAAAAACCATTTTTAACATGGTTCCCTATAGGCTTAAGCTTGCTGCATGGTCACAGCTTTGAGCACAGCCAGTGTTAAGGCGCATACCCAGAAAACCACCCACAGACAGCTGTTTCGACCTTAATGGGTCTCATCAGTGTGGGGCTGGTTAACTGGGTATGCACAGAAGCTATACATACATACATATATATACGTACATACAAACATACACACACACACACACACACACACATTGTAAAAGGGTAGATCCCCTGTCATGTAATAATGCAAATAGGAACAATCTCCTCACCGGGGAGGAGGTAGAGCAGCGGGCACTGCCGTGCAGCAATAAAGCAAAGGCTGGACTGTGCTATGAAATTGTTTGTTGATGCAGGGATAAAAAAGGGAAGGGATGGCACCCCCGCGCCTCTAACGCGTTTCTCCCACGCTGGGGCTTTCTCAAAGAGTAACCATTACTTGCTGCCCCACTTCCTGATATACCTACAGTACTGAAACCCGGAAGTGACATCACTCAACCAGTGTTTGCAGGATCTCCCAGTGATTGCATGGAGGGAGCCTACACACCCGGTGAGTGACGCCACAATCATGATTAATCAGTAGTGGAAGTGCAGACACTTAATGGCAATTAAATTGCCAATGTAACAACGTTTAAAAACATTTAAACATATCTGTTAATACTTACATACACACACACACACACACACACACACACACACACACACACACACACACACACACACACACACACACACACACACACACACACACTGTAAAAGTGTAGATCCCCTGTCATGTAATAATGCAAATAGAAACATATTTTCAGAGCCTGAGACAGCAATGAGCAGGTTAAAGCCAGTGGGCTGTCTTAATTGGCCTGCTCAGCTGCCTCATTAGCCTGAGATTATACCCAAGTGCTGCAAGGTGGCAGCGCTATTCTGCGACATCAACCAGTGCTGCCGCCGAGCAGCATCTTGATAATACCAGGGAGAGAGAGCAGAGGAGTCATGGAGGCGTGGCCATGGGCCGTTTGCCCTCATTGGCGCGACCGTCGCCAGCAGTATGAGCAGATCCATAGGATTTTTGCTTTTTGCTCTCACCGCCTCCTCTCCTCCACGATCTCGGTGTCTCACTCGGGAGCAAACCGCCTGCGGTGAAAAGTGTTGAGTTTGTGAGCACCAGAGAAGGAAGGACGTTGATGCAGTGCTGCTTGTCATCCGGGGATCCAACCCAGAAGTGCGGGAGATCCACAGTGAGAAGCCGAGATCGTGGAGGAGTGGAGGCGGTGAGAGCGCCATCCACCTCGGATCTATGCCTGATTTGTGTTTCTCATGCTTTTAATTGATTGACACCACGTGAGTGTTGAATTGTACATGTTATTTTTATATATGGATAAAAGTATTACCAGTCTGCACTATTTGTCATTTTACTTATCTGCAAAGGTTCTCCCTTTTAAGACTGCCAGCAACTATCAAATTGCCACTGATTTGGAAATGCTTAAAAGAGTGGGGAATATGTGAGTATATCCCCACTTAATCTATGCACATCTTATTTGTGAACATCAGACATATTACATTATTGTGTGTTGTTTCTTATATTTTCGGTAACTACATATACGCTCCCCACAACCTGGAAATCTATTTGTTAGGTCATGCCTAAATTACGTCAAGCACTCTCAAAATGACTTATTTAAGGGTCTGGACCAGAGTAATGCTAAGACATAGTTAATGTCACATTATGGGAAGATAACAATGTTATGCTACAATAATGTGATGTTAAGCCTATGCTAATGAGATGTCGAACGTCTGTTTTTGCACATAATTAGCTTTGAGTATACGCGTTAACCACAGGAAACAATGTCAATTCCTGTTTTAGGTAACGCCACATCATGAGCCCTGATTTAACGTACTGTAGCTTTGTGGATCTAGACCAGAGAGTGACAAAGAGAAAGAAGACAGATTACTTCCAGCACTTATATTACTCAATGGCTGGAATCTTTATTTTCTTTTTTCAAACCTGATTACCCTCAAAATTGGTCATATTATCTTGAGTACTAAATACAGAATGGGGAGTCCCAAGGGCAAACAATTGTTTTTGTGGGTGAACACTTAAAATAAAATGTTTGGGCTCTCCCCGGCCTAAAAAATAGTGTTATAAAACATTGGGATCCAATATATTTTGGGAATTCCACCATACTGTACTTACCAAGAATGCCATAGTTATAAATAGGTTGGGCTATTCAATCTAATTTGCATACAAAAAAAGTGGTAAACAACAAGCGACATAAGGGTTAATTCTTAGAAATCTTCTATAATGATGCAATTATGTGGGGGGGGAGGGAGAGGGAGGGAAGGAAGGTATGGTTGGAGATATCACACTTTTCTACCATAGGGTTATATAACCAAAGCACCCGCTTTCCCTCAGCCTCCACGCGCGAGAAATGTCTATGGACTCGAGTAAGGCAAGATTGAAACTAAATGTATTTTGTGCGAGTGTGTGAATCTGGTGGATGTGGGTAGTTACTTTAATGTATGTATATATACATACACACATATACATATATACATATACACACACACACATTGATATATATATATATATATATCAAAGAAAAAAGTAGCGCCACTAATCATAACAACAATATACCCAATTATATATAAAACCAGATATACATAAACAATATTAAAATTAAATAACCTCTACAAAAAAAAACAAATATATAATTAAGGTTATAACAGATAAAGGTATACCAGATACCAGTACATTAAAAGTCCCAGGTAATGGTTCAATTTCAAAATCCAGGTGTTGGCTGCTTTCAGAAGGGAGGAACCACCTCCTAAAGTAATCTAAAAGAAAGAAAAAAAGCGCACGGCCCCTGGTGCATTATTGTTACACTTTAATTAAAATATGAGGGGAGGGAAGGAAAAAGGCTCACTCACAAACATAGCATGTATAAGAGCGTATTGTGAACTATAATAGTCACCGCCAACTGGACAAGTCCTCCAAACGAATCCTCACAGTACAGGAAACAAATCACCTGCAAGATATCACTAGCTGAGCTGCCAATGATCTAGCCACAGGACTCTCAGGTCTTGGAGCCCCTGAAGACAGGCTGAATGCTGTGAGCTCCACAGCGGAGACATGGTCCGGCCGAGATCTGGTCTCCAACGTGATGACGTAGCCTGCTGCTTCCGTACGACGTCCTGACGCGTTTCGTCTCGCTAGGAGACTTTCTGAAAGGCCAGAGAGTCCTGTGGCTACATCATCGGCAGCTCAGCTAGTGATAAAAAATGTTTTAAGGAATAATAATTTTCTTGTGACTAACAGGGACTGAGGGTCCGGCGGGCACGAGAAGAGGGTTCGGCGGGCACGAGGCGAGGGTCCGGCGGGCACGAGGCGAGGGTCCGGCGGGCACGAGGCGAGGGTCCGGCGGGCACGAGGCGAGGGTCCGGCGGGCACGAGGCGAGGGTCCGGCGGGCACGAGGCGAGGGTCCGGCGGGCACGAGGCGAGGGTCCGGCGGGCACGAGGCGAGGGTCCGGCGGGCACGAGGCGAGGGTCCGGCGGGCACGAGGCGAGGGTCCGGCGGGCACGAGGCGAGGGTCCGGCGGGCACGATGAGAGTCCTGCTTAGCGGGTGCGTTCACAACGGACACATTCACATTAGGAACGGCGGCTGGGACATTTAAAGATGGTGATGGCAAAGAAATGTGAAGAAGCGGCGACGTGTCCAGCGGTGAGTTTTCCCCACGGCGACTTGCGATATAGCAGAGAGGCAGCGGCAGTTTGGTCGCAGCCAAACATCCTAGATCGGGGGAACACGCATTTAAAAGGAGCGATTCATGCACTATCCTACATGTGTGGTTTTAAATTAATCTGTTCTGTAGTATTAGATAATCATTTTTTAATTCAACTCTTAATGCCATTTTTAATTAGTTTAAATATACTAAGCATCCTTTGATTTCTATGGCAGGTTTAGCCCACCTCCCCAGCAGTGCAAGATCTGTGCCACACTTTCCTGTTTGTGATAATTTGTTGCCAATGTCCCCAGCAGTTTGAGCTGCAAACTGTAACAATAGGCAATGTTACCTTAGTAATATAAGAATACATGGTAGCTGCTGAGTTACACTGACTGAAAGATTGATTGAAACTGAAGGCAGCCATTTAGTGAACCCGGGGAAGCAGGATTTTGCTGATCAATCACGGGTGAACGAATTAGCAGCTTAAGTAATTCGTTTTCAATAAAGGTAAATAAATGCTGCATATATTAAAACAAACAAAAAAATGTATTTAACATTTTTTTTAAATGTCGCTTGGACAGCCTCTTTAATAAGGCTCCAAACTGCACCTCAGTGTGGGCACTGTAACTGTCAATTACTGCCAGAGCTTCCAAAGTCACGCCCCACAATGCCGTGCCGCTGTGGATGAAAAGCACTGTGGGGAACAACTTTAGAAGCTCCTGCTGTAATTGACAGCTATATCGCCCATGCTAAGGTGCAGTTTGGGCAGACCCCACACAAGCTCATGTACCCACTATGCTGCCTGGGATCTGCCATTGCAGTTTTTTTTTTTGGCAAACCCCTTGCAATACCCTAGGGATTTCTGAACCCCCAGTTAGGAATCACTATAATAGACCTTTTACCAAAACTAAATGGCAAAAAATAATGTAATACCTTTGATGCCTGTGGCTACAAATGCATTGCAAAGGAATGCTTTTAAGGCACGAAAGGAGTTAACATACAACATAAACACCCTACAAATAAAACACAAATGCATAACATCCATCTGTGCAAATGTTAAGCCTTTAGTAGCCCAAGTGTCCAACTAGTCATATGTTTACCACTTGGGTTTCTAATGTGTTAATATATTAAGTTCAACATTTGAAATATGTATTATCTATCATCCATTTTAGGTTAGCTTTGTCTATAGTGGCCATTATATACTGTACGTTGGCAAGATTGGCCTTTTGCCAGCGGGGTGCCGTGTAGGTGATTCTGCTTTCAGCTTCAAAGTGTGGGAACTACTGCTTTAAAATCACCTAATCAATTTACACTTTTGGAGACAGGGAAAAAATGCGTTGCAAATGACAAGTCAAGAATAAAACTTGAGCTGGACCGGGTGAGCAAACCATAACTAAGTAACACGTGCAGCGCTAAAATAGATTTCACATAAAAAATGGGGGCTGAACGTTAAAGGAAACAGTTTAAGCAAAAATCTAGCTGGGGCTGACCCTCCACAGTGAGCAATTTTACCCAACCCTACACACAAATTCAACCTTTGGCCTTTCAGTAGGTTTATAAACATGTATGCATACAGTAAGGCTGCGCTTATACAGCCGGCGCCGTCACCCATCGCGACGAGTTGTATTTTGCAGTTTAGGCGACGTCGCCGGATGACATCATAAAAGGGGAGGGCAGAGGCACGGAGAAGTTCCCAATTGGCCGCAAGGGAAGACTGTTGCCGAAAAAATCAAATATCAGTCACTACCAGACTTCTGGTAGCACTGTCGCTCCGTCGCCGTCGAGTGCACTATAAGCGCTGCCGACAATGCATTTGTTTTGCCGCGACGGTGATGTCATGTCGGCGGCACTATAAGCGCAGCCTAAGTATGTCATCAATAATGTAGCTGTACTTTTTAGCTAAAGGTTCCGAATTCAAACCATTAGCAGCAGGAAACAGAATTACATTCTAATGACCGACCATTCTATGCTGATACCCAGATGACAAAACAATTGAAAGTATTTATAGGCAGACCCTTTTTTGAAATATCGCCTCAAAATATCAGAGGTAACTGCTGTCCACTGGTGGTGCTACATAATAGAAAATGTAGAGCAAAAACTTGTGTCACAATAAAGCCATACACAATTAACGTTTGGGACCAGAATAGCAACTAACAAGTTAACCTTCTTAAAAAAATTACTTTTTAGTTCAGGCAATGCAGATGTGTCAGAAAACTTGGGTTCATGCCTTTAAGTGGCAAACAAACAATTAAAGAAATGCATTCTGTTTGTTCAGGAACTAACCATACCTAGCGGTTCATATTAAACTGACAAAAAAGACAAGTTGAGTTGTAGCAGGCAATCATGTGTTAAGGGGCAGATGCTTATCAAGACAGATCGCTTCAAAAGACAAGTTATAACATCTCCCTGATTACAGACTTTGGGGATTCGGGGGGTCATCCCCATGCAGTCTATTCTTATCATTACAGAGTACTATTATCTAAAATATTTCGTGTTATTTGCAATTCTCAGAAATGTCAGGTATAGATGTGAGAACGGCAAATATACCCTGACTGTCAGCATGTAAAACGTGTTAAGATAAAGTTTTCAAGTATCAGATAAGTGATTTCACTCAGGCATATAAAGGAGATAGTCACCTTTGGGTTCATCAAATTCCCCGGAACGCAAGGATGCGGATACCTGGTGATTACGGGGAGAGTTATGGAGTGTATTTTATACTTTCTGATTAAATTGGAAATGATATAATTCCCTTGTCCCAACTGAGTTAATCGTAAAAATGTCTCTCAGAGGAGAAAAAGAAACGGAGTACAGGCCACTCCTCTACATGCTTGTCATGGATCTGGAATCTCTCACAAATCAAAGTTCTTTGGAAGAGTTTCTGTCTAAACCCCGAAAGGCAGATTCTACCTAATTGAGCATATTATGTGCTTGGATCTCAATTTCTTTTCATGACCCCTAAAGCGGCCTGTTACAAGACTTTTGGTGGGGATGTATATAGGTCTTCTGTTTAACTCCATTTTATTTAAAAAACAAACAAACCAACAAAAAACTAAAACCTGTTCGACCCTATACTATATAATTTTTCAATATTTTTTCTGTAACAAGCAAGTTGGGAAAACTGGGAGGCTAGTTGTTGTTAACCGCTTTCACACACGAGCACCCGGGTAAGCATGTACAGTATGTGACAACTTCCATCTTGGATTTTTTAATGTCATTTATGACACTGGAAAGTTGACGTCCATTCATTGATAAATCAATGCGGCTTCTACATCTTCTGGAGCAGCACAAACTTTTCATTCCTCAGCCTTCAAACACTAAGAGGCTATATAAGAATTCACTACAAAAGTGATTGTAATATCTGTATTTTATTCTTTGTAGTTAGGAGGCAACTATCTTTGCATTCTGAGAATACCGGAACGTTTTGGTTTCTGCTTCTTCTGTAACAGCGCACATCTGATCATTCCTTCTCTGCTGCCATTTAAAATATCAGGTGAACAAGGGGCCAATGGAGAGATTTGTGCCGTCGCAGAAATCTCAATGACGTCTAGACCATAAATTATATCACAAATTATAGATCTTACCTCCTGAGGCGAGACAGGGTCACCTGTTATTACATTTTATATTTCCTTCTGAATAGCTCCACTGGTATACAAGTATATTCTACAACTTTTAGGGTAAACAGGGACATGTGACTGTAAACTGTTAATAATAAAATGACAGGTTATTATATGATAGTTTATTTGTGACGCGCGATACAATGGGGGTACAGAGTTATGTATATTACATAAACAGTTAAATACAAATGAGAACAGACGTGCACGAACAGAAACGAGATAATGAGGGCCCTACTGTATATACGTCCTCCATATGTGGTATTTACAATGGCCATAGAATATTACACAATTTATCTGTATACTCAGGTGAATCTTGGTTAACACATCAAAACAATACCAAGACTAGTTTACCCAAGGTCAGCACATGTGCATCCTTGGGCATATAAAATCATGGCATTGACACAGTGGCCTTCCAAGATCCATTCATACAAGGTCAGCAGATGTGCATTACGTTTATCTGATTTAATGGCTCCATTTTTTTCAGCAAAAAGACAAGTATTCGAGTATTAATAAACGGCTGTTGTTAACTCATTGCAAAGGCACATTTATGGTAATAAAACTGCAGTCTGACAAATATTGTTGTGTTACCATTTACTGCAAACAAAGATAACTGCAGAGAAGATCTTAATTCAGAAACAATAGTACGTACAAGTGGTACATGCAAGTAAGAAAATACTCTCATGACAAGAAATGAAATGCCGAAGGTGTTAAGAGCACTTAAAATGTATCTATAATACATAATGAAGTTAAAAGAGACATAATGACTAAGGGACTAAAAATAATACACTTTGTATTGACCTTCTATTAGGTCCCAACACACACAAGGAGGATTCGAGTTCACTATGCTCTATGGACCAGATTCACTAAGCTCTGTTTACCTCTTTAATGTGACAGCCTAAGTAAATGCTTGTTAATAATAATAACGCAATATTCACTAAAGCAATGGAAAAAAAAATGACGTTAACCAGGAGTTATTCCGGTTAAAAAAAATGGTGCTTGCTAGAGCCGTTATTCTAGATGATATGCAAATGAGCTCGTTATAGCCTGAGAGATAGTCCTCCCATATTCACTAAGCTCCGTTAAGGTTAACTTCAGGAAGTAAGGTCATCTTACACTGAAAAAAGCGCTCTTAGCCCTCTAGGTATGTCTAACAAAATGCCATCACCTTGTATTATAGACCAGCGGCGTGCAAGATTTTTCTGCTGAGGTGCGGTGTCTGCAGAGGCCCTGCGCTCTTCCCCACGGCATTTAAATTACGTGCCGGGGGATCGCGTGAGGCCTCTGCAGTGTCTCCTACCTTGTCTTTGGCGACACGTCACCATGGCAATTGTGGGGGGGGCGCAGCACACAAAGTTTGCGCATCCCTGTTATAGACAAAGCTGTAGGTAGTTTGAACATCTATTTTACATAATGGTTATTATGTAAAACGACATCACACCCAACTCTTGCGTTTCTCCAAACCAGACACTGAGATGGGGCTTTTGCAGGAGAGGGAAGTGGGAAACCTGCTAATTGAACAGTTCAATTTGAACTACAGTAGGCTAAATATATTCAAATGATTTGTTGGCATATTTCCCTGCCATCTACCCACATAGTGTATAGGTTAATCCAGTGGTCGCGCAAGACGCTTAGACGCAGTGAGCACTGGATACATCTACCTCTGAGACACGGTTTCTGCTGCATTTTCAATCCTATACATGAGGAAATTCAATTTTTGGATGATGGTACAAGCTAGACTATGCAGCGAGTCAACTCTCACATTTTAATTTGGTCTGTAACGGTTTCATACGCCTATAACATATTTTATCTTTAACAGTTCATGCAATGTCTTTATTTATAATGTATAACCCTGTTCACTTAATGTAACCATGTATTATTTGTCATCATAACTCTATGCACAGGACATACTTGAAAACGAGAGGTAACTCTCAATGTATTACTTCCTGGTAAAACTTTTTATAAATAAATAAAAACGAGAGGCTCTATACTGTACGTAAGCGATTTAATCCAGATTTGTTTGCGAGTGCATTTGATCCTATCTATTAATTTTCTTATTAATTAAATAGATTTACACTATGGAGCATGTGCATCTTTTTGTATTTATACTATTTGAAGGTATATATGGCCCTGGGCCGTCTTCCAAAACGATCTCTCGTTTTTGCATATACCGGTAATTACATTAATGAATAAGGCGATAACTCAGGGGGGGGAAATACAGCCGTTCCGGTTTTAGGCAAATTCACGTTATTTGCCTATGTTTCTGACACAAGTCTGTGTTTTCTTTTTTTACGTTTCCAAATGAAATAACATAATTTTTAAATTTCTGGAAACCAGCACTTAAAATGAATTAAAATAGTAAAATAGAATTGCAAAAGTCCTCATTTTTAATTAAGGTTTTTAAGGGTCTACCTACTGTATCTGGACAAGTTTAGAGGGGTAAAATGTACGCAAAGTATCATTTTAATGTTGCTGTTCTTACCATGAATGTAGGGTTACTTTAACTGCTGGCATGTTATGGTGGTATAGTCTGTGATATTCTGCGTTATCACAGTCATTAAAACCTATGGAAACTCATTGAAATTCTGCTTTTGAACTAAATACTCTTCAATTATCAGCAAGTAAGAAGAAGCTGTCATGAGCTGTATCATGCTAAAATGTTATCCCTTGAGCATCACTAGGAGTTAGGAAAAGGTGATATGACATACATTTTAATAATAACTTTACTTCATATAGTGCTTTTCTCCCAATGGGACACAAAGCGCTTCACAGTTACAGTATAATGAACGGTACGCAGCACATAGGAACTTTACAGACACAGTCCCTGCCCAGGTGAGCTTACAATCTACGTTTTTGGTGCCTGAGAGATAAAGTGACATGCCCAAGGTTACAAGAAGCCGACACTGATATTTGAACAAGTTTCCCTGCTTCACACTCATTGTCGTTTCTATCACAATCAGTGTCTTTACTCACAGAGTCGCTCCTTCACTCCACTTTGCAGTCACCTCTGTCCCACTACAGTAGCTCTCCCTTTTTCGAAGTAAATCTACTTCTTTAGCTAAATGTGTCAAATATAAAAAATGAAGCAATAAGCTTATTACATATGATGCAAATAGCTGCAGAATATGGAACAGTGCAACAAAACAAACTTTGACAAGTTTCATTTTCTAAATCAAAACTTCTTCACTCATATAGATTATGTAAAATACTTTGAAACATTTTACGAATTTTGCAAACAAAACAAGATTTTTTTTTTTTTTTTTTACATAATGTAATTTATTTGTAGTGAGGAAATAATTTGTTTTCCCCTCATGAGATATAATTGGATGATAATTTCACTGGGGTTTTTTGTTTGTCTTCCTCTGGATCAAAATACTGTAAATACAAATATATGATAAAAATAACTTGTCTAAATTTAGCATATATTGAATTTAATTAACATATATGTCTTTTTTTCAACCTCATCTACTACTGTATGCAACTATGTAACACATTTATAATTCTACAATTGGCTGAAATTCCCCTACAAATAAAGAGTGAATAATTACATAACAATTCCTATTAAATGTTTACCTGGCTGTGCCATGAATACACAAGTTTGACCTTTCCTTTTGCTAAATATTAGGATCGAGATGTAACACCCCAGCTTTGTCTACATTGAAATTATTTGCTCCTACAGTACAGTATGTCTCTGTAGACGTGAGGTTGACTATAATATTTGTTGAAACATAATATCTATGCTAAGGCAGGACATCTGAAACTAAGCATTTACAGAAAAAAAACAGCCATCCACCTTTTTTTGCCTCAAAGAATGGTATGTGTATATTACAGTACATTACAGCAATAGAGTGATATCCTGAACCCAATATGTATATGTATGTATATATAGTGCAGAATAAATGAGTTCTTCAGTATTAGGTGATACCTTTTTTATTGGACTAACAATTTATGTCATAGGACAAGCTTTCGAGAGTTCTCTCTTCTTCAGGTCAACAATACCTGAAGAAGAGAGGAGAACTCTCGAAAGCTTGTCCTATGACATAAATTGTTAGTCCAATCAAAAAGGTATCACCTAATACTGAAGAACTCATTTATTCTGCACTATAGCAACTGGACTAACACGGCTATTTTCTGCTTTATGTATATACTAGCTGAGAGACCCGGCGTTGCCCGGGATGTAAATGCGTAATAGGTAGTATTATTTATAAATCGTGGAACAATAGGTGACTGTTTGTTGTAAAGGTTGGATAATAATATTGAAAAGAAAGATGGAAGAAAATGTAATACGATGTTGTATAAAAATGGTTTATTGTAACCACACCACAGTACAATGTATATTTTGGTGCCATAAGTGATGTAAAAATCTGAGTCGTGTGTCCTGCTAGGGTGTGAGGCGGCGGGTGGCGCGTGGGTTGTGAGTGCTGTCTGTGAGTGGGGGTCCTGCTAGGGTGTGAGGCGGCGGGTGGCGCGTGGGTTGTGAGTGCTGTCTGTGAGTGGGGGTCCTGCTAGGGTGTGAGGCGGTGGGTCAGTGATGTAGGGGCGGGAGGCAGCAGGCGGGAGGGGGGGAGGTGGTGGGAAGGGGGGGAGGTGGTGGGAAGGGGGGGAGGTGGTGGGAAGGGGGGGAGGTGGTGGGAAGGGGGGAGGGTGGAGGTGGTGGGAAGGGGGGGAGGTGGTGGGAAGGGGGGGAGGTGGTGGGAAGGGGGGGAGGTGGTGGGAAGGGGGGGAGGTGGTGGAAAGGGGGGGAGGTGGTGGGAAGGGGGGGAGGGGTGAGGTGGTGGGAAGGGGGAGGAGGTGGGAAGGGGGAGGCGGAGGGTGGGAAGGGGGAGGCGAAGGGTGGGAAGGCGGGGGGTGGGAGGAGGTGGGAAGGCGGGGGGTGGGAGGCGGTGGGATGGCGGGGGGTGGGAGGCGGTGGGAAGGGGGGTGGGAGGCGGTGGGATGGCGGGGGGTGGGAGGCGGTGGGAAGGGGGGGGAGGTGGTGGGAAGGAGGGGGAGGTGGTGGGAAGGGGGGGGAGGGAGGCGGTGGGAAGGGGGGTGGGAGGCGGTGGGAAGGGGGGTGGGAGGCGGTGGGAAGGGGGGGTGGGAGGCGGTGGGAAGGGGGGGAGGCGGTGGGAAGGGGGGGGAGGCGGTGGGAAGGGGGGGAGGCGGTGGGAAGGGGTGGGGGGAGGCGGTGGGAAGGGGTGGGGGGAGGCGGTGGGAAGGGGGGCTGGGAGGCGGTGGGAAGGGGGGGGGGAGGCGGTGGGAAGGGGGGGAAGGGGGGAGGTGGTGGGAAGGGGGGGTGGGTGGGAAGGGGGGAGGTGGTGGGAAGGGGGGGGGGGTGGGAAGGGGGGGGGGCGGTGGGAAGGTGGAGGGGAGGCGGTGGGAAGGGGGGGGGAGGCGGTGGGAAGGGGGGGGGAGGCGGTGGGAAGGGGGGGGGGGGAGGCAGTGGGAAGGGGGGGAGGCGGTGGGAAGGGGGGGTGGAGGGGAGGTGAAGGGGGGGTGGAGGGGAGGTGAAGGTGGGGGGGTGGAGGGGGGGTGAAGGGGGGGTGGAGGGGAGGGAGTGGAAGGGAGGTGAAGGGGGGGAGTGGAAGGGAGGTGAAGGGGGGGTGGAAGGGAGGTGAAGGGGGGGTGGAAGGGAGGTGAAGGGGAGGTGAAGGGGGGGGTGGAGGGGAGGTGGTGAAGGGGGGGTGGAGGGGGGGGTGGAGGGGGGGGAGGTGAAGGGGGGTGGAAGGGAGAAGTGGAGTGAGGGGAGGTGAAAGGGGGTGAGGGGAGGTGATGGGGGGTGAGGGGAGGTGAAGGCCGCTCACTCACCCGTCCGGCAGGTCCCACGTGGATCTGAGGCGGGAGGCAGCGTGTTGTGGCCGCTCTCCCGCTGTGTCCCGGGCGCTCGCTCGCTCCCCCGCTGACTGTAGCGGCGCCGGGGGGGGGGGGGTATCAGGGAGACACTGACACTGGAGGGGAGGGGGGGTGGAGGGGAGGTGAAGGGGGGGTGGAGGGGAGGTGAAGGCCGCTCACTCACCCATCCGGCAGGTCCCACGTGGATCTGAGGCGGGAGGCAGCGTGTTGTGGCCGCTCCCCCGCTGTGTCCCGGGCGCCGCCATCTTGGGCACTCGGCGCCGCGAGGCAGCCTGCCTGGCCACTGGCTGTTCCCCCGCCGGGGAGGGGTGAGTTGTAGCGCCGGGGAGGGGGGGCATGTATATGTGTGGGGGGGGAGAGGTGGGAGATATAGAGGGGGGGTCTCGCACGGCCGCTGACACTGGGTGGGGGGGGGGGGCGCTGAAGGGGTAATAATAGTGTGTGTGTCCCGCTGACTGTAGCGGCGCTGGGGGAGGGGGGGGTCGGGGTGAAAGCGCGGGAGACACGGGGAGAGGAGGAGGTGCGCGCGGGTGCTGCTAACTGTGAGCCCCGCTAATGTATGTAACATGTGTGTGTGTGTGTGTGTGTCACTGTGTGTGTGTGTGTGTGTGTGTGTGTCACTGTGTGTGTCACTGTGTGTGTCACTGTGTGTGTCACTGTGTGTGTGTCTGTCATTGTGTGTGTGTGTGTGTGTGTGTGTGTGTGTGTGTGTGTGTGTGTGTGTCACTGTGTGTGTGTCTGTCATTGTGTGTGTGTCTGTCACTGTGTGTGTGTGTGTGTGTGTGTGTGTGTGTGTGTCTGTCACTGTGTGTGTCTGTGTGTCTGTGTGTGTGTGTGTCCCTGTGTGTGTGTGTCCCTGTGTGTGTGTGTCCCCCTGTGTGTGTGTGTGTGTGTGTCCCTGTGTGTGTGTGTGTCCCTGTGTGTGTGTGTGTGTGTGTCCCTGTGTGTCCTTTGGCCCGTCACTCCGCCTCAGGCCAATGAGAGGTGTGCGGGGGCGGGCGGCCAAGGGACCAATGAGATTTCCCCTAGGGACACCGGACATCCAGGCAGGCAGGCAAACATACAGTGCTTTCACTAATATAGTATAAGATATATATATATATATATATATATATATATATATATATATATATATATATATATATATATATATATATAGACCATACAATACCGGTTGAAGCACGACATCAAGGGACAGCACACAGGTAAGTTCTTTGTATTGAAAAAGTAACACAAAAACCGACGTTTCGGTCCCCCATTAGGACCTTTCTCAAGGTGGTGCACCACCTTAAGAAAGATCCCACTGGGGGATCGAAACGTCGTTTTTTGTGCCTCTTTTTCAATACAAAGAACTTGTGATCAACTTACCTGAGTGCTGTCCCTTGATATCGTGCTTCAACCGGTATAGTATGGTCTATTATTGTGTTATGGGATAAGCACAAAACTTTGTTTACTTTCAAGTGGAGTGCCGGCTGTTATATATATATATATATATATATATATATATATATATATATATATATATATATATATATATATATATATATATATATATATAAAATCTGTAGGGGGATATATCTCAAACAACCAAGCCAATGTTAATTGCATCTTCAATGTTTTTGCGTTGGAATCTGTGTGTGGGGAATAAATGGTTTGCGCATTTGTCGTTGTCTTCTTAACCCTCCTGTTTGTGTGTTTCACTGAACATCAGTGGGCAGTTTTAAGAATAGAAAATGCAAGAGGAAGGACCCAGACACCCATGGTGGTGTGAAGTAGGCAGCCCTGAAGAAATACACAATATATATATATATATATATATATATATATATATATATATATATATATATATACTGCACCGACACACTTTATTCGAGCAAATGCCTGGTTTGTACCTGGCAGAAACCTGGAATCCGCCACTGCTCACCTCTTGCATGCTTCGTTGCGCTTGCCTTCCCAGCCACGGTTCATGCCTGGCTGACGGGGGCCTGATCTTGTTAAATGATAATGAGAATGATTTACTAGGCTGCGATGTTTCGATTGTCCACCAGATGGCATAAACTCATGACTTAAGTAATGTGTGGCCTTTGCAAGTTGTTTCGTTTCCAAAAAAAGTTACTTTATCCCAGTACAGTATGCTATTGTGTAACTTGTCCTTGAGACTGAAGGAATAGTTGCAAAAAATGTATCAATTTAGGCTTTACATACAGTAATGTATTAAATAAAGACAAAGATCATTTTCACTTACACTATTCTACAGAGACATGAGTGAACAAGTGGAGCCCGTGTTCCAAAAACCTGACAGAAGTTATGCTTATTTGATATGGGCCGCTATAAATGCAACAGAGGATAAGATGGCAACAGTTGTTCAAATTTATCAGTATTTTATCGAAAATTATGACTTTTACAGATTTTCGCCAACTCCTCATTTGTGGAAGCATGCAATAAGGAAAAGGTTATGTAGTGACCCCTGTTTTCACCGTATTGAGCCCCAATTTGTTGGAGGGTATTGGTGTGTGTCACAGGGTTTTTCCCGTATCTATGATAATGGAGGCGGCAAAAGGCGAAGGGTCGTGTTAAAACGAAATAAGAAGCGACAGTCCCTGCCAAGCAATGCGCCAGAACCAGAACCAGAACCAGCAGCAGCACCAGCTTATCATCATGGTCCCGCCGTCGGTGACAAATCTGAGATGGATTTCGCAGCCAGTTTTGATGAAGCTTGCATGTACCTAAGCGATTTCCCGCTGACTACAGGTGGGCTAGTCCCTCTGCAAAATGATGAAAGCTGGACTGGAAGTGGGCCGGCGCCAGCGCAAGCTGAATGGGAAATTTAGTAATACTGTACTGTACAGTATGGTGAGTACTGTATTTTTGCCGTATTATTTTGGTGGGGCTGGCTGGGAACTTCTTTAGGGGGCTGACCATTACTGTACATTAAAACTTTTCATTTTGTTTTTCCTCAGAAAAGAAAACGGCTAATGGGGGGATTTCGATGGATTATATTGTACTGTATGCTGATGTTTTCCGGCCATACAGTATACTGTGTAATAAACCCGAATAAATAAAACTACTGTATGCATTTATTCTACAGTACATGTTCAGTAAATTACTGCACATACTGGGGGCGAGATGTGTTTGCAGCAGAGAGAGATTTAATAATATTGTACAGTGAGCAGGGGGTTCCCTGAGCCAGAAATTAATGCTCAGGGAACCCCCCTGCTCCTGATCAATATTATTAAAAATACGGAAAATGCTGCGTCATTACCATAGCTGATAGCCGCTAAGGCAATGAAGGGGTTAACCCACCGTGCCCGCTTTATTGTGTGTAGTGGGGATGGGTGAGGGGGGTATTTGGCCCTTGGTGTGAGTTTAGGACTTGCGGGAGGGGGGGGGGGTTGCGGGTGCACTTAACCCCTTCACGATCGTAGCAGTTAATACCGCTACGGTCATGAAGGGGTTAAGCCCTCCCGCTACCCCACCCCCCCCCCCCCCCGCAAGCCCTCCCCAACCATCGTTGGGGCGAATACCCCATTCACCCACCCTCCCGCTACCCACAATAAAAAAATACACACACACAGCAGCCGCCAAAAAATAAATAAATAAATGACAATAAATACATTGGAAATACATTTTTATTGATAGTGTAGATGTGCAGGGGGTCTCCGGAGCTGAACCGCGGTGGTTTTAGGTCTGGGGACCCCGTGCCCCCCGAGATACAGGCCCCTTTAGGGGGTGCCGGTAGCCCTCTGCTTGGTTTAAAGGTCCGATAACGTGATCGCGGCCTGTAAACCAAGCAGAGCAGAGGGATACCGGCACCCCCTAAAGGGGCCTGTATCTCGGGGGGCACGGGGTCCCCAGACCTGAAACCTGTGCGCTTCAGCTCCGGAGACCCCCTGCACATGTACACTATCAATAAAAATGTATTTCAAATGTATTTATTGTCATTTATTTATTTATTTATTTATATTTATTTATTAATTGTGCTGCTGCTGCTGCTGCAAGTCGTAAACTCACACCAAGGGCCAAACACCCCCCTCACCCCCAATAAAAAAAATTCACGCACAGCAGCCCCACAATTAATAAATAAATCAAAATAAATAAATAAATAAAATCTATGTAAAACCCCCTCCCCCTATTCTCGCTTTTAAAACGCCCTGCCTTCTCTCTAATCTATGTAAAAAAAAACTCCCCCTATCCCCCTATCCCCCTATTGTGTGTGTGCGTTAAGCTTCCCTGCAAGCTATGTAAAAAAAAACTCCCCCTATTGTGTGTGTGTTTAAATCTGGCTGGCCTGTGTTTCTGAGTGCTGAGTGCTCTGCGTTTAAAGGTCCCGATCACGTGATCGCGGCCTGTAAACCAAGCAGAGCAGAGGGATACCGGCACCCCCTAAAGGGGCCTGTATCTCGGGGGGCACGGGGTCCCCAGACCTGAAACCTGTGCGCTTCAGCTCCGGAGACCCCCTGCACATGTACACTATCAATAAAAATGTATTTCAAATGTATTTATTGTCATTTATTTATTTATTTATTTATATTTATTTATTAATTGTGCTGCTGCTGCTGCTGCAAGTCGTAAACTCACACCAAGGGCCAAACACCCCCCTCACCCCCAATAAAAAAAATTCACGCACAGCAGCCCCACAATTAATAAATAAATCAAAATAAATAAATAAATAAAATCTATGTAAAACCCCCTCCCCCTATTCTCGCTTTTAAAACGCCCTGCCTTCTCTCTAATCTATGTAAAAAAAACCTCCCCCTATCCCCCTATCCCCCTATTGTGTGTGTGCGTTAAGCTTCCCTGCAAGCTATGTAAAAAAAACCTCCCCCTATTGTGTGTGTGTTTAAATCTGGCTGGCCTGTGTTTCTGAGTGCTGAGTGCTCTGCGTTTAAAGGTCCCGATCACGTGATCGCGGCCTGTAAACCAAGCAGAGCAGAGGGATACCGGCACCCCCTAAAGGGGCCTGTATCTCGGGGGGCACGGGGTCCCCAGACCTGAAACCTGTGCGCTTCAGCTCCGGAGACCCCCTGCACATGTACACTATCAATAAAAATGTATTTCAAATGTATTTATTGTCATTTATTTATTTATTTATTTATATTTATTTATTAATTGTGCTGCTGCTGCTGCTGCAAGTCGTAAACTCACACCAAGGGCCAAACACCCCCCTCACCCCCAATAAAAAAAATTCACGCACAGCAGCCCCACAATTAATAAATAAATCAAAATAAATAAATAAATAAAATCTATGTAAAACCCCCTCCCCCTATTCTCGCTTTTAAAACGCCCTGCCTTCTCTCTAATCTATGTAAAAAAAACCTCCCCCTATCCCCCTATCCCCCTATTGTGTGTGTGCGTTAAGCTTCCCTGCAAGCTATGTAAAAAAAACCTCCCCCTATTGTGTGTGTGTTTAAATCTGGCTGGCCTGTGTTTCTGAGTGCTGAGTGCTCTGCGTTTAAAGGTCCCGATCACGTGATCGCGGCCTGTAAACCAAGCAGAGCAGAGGGATACCGGCACCCCCTAAAGGGGCCTGTATCTCGGGGGGCACGGGGTCCCCAGACCTGAAACCTGTGCGCTTCAGCTCCGGAGACCCCCTGCACATGTACACTATCAATAAAAATGTATTTCAAATGTATTTATTGTCATTTATTTATTTATATTTATTTATTAATTGTGCTGCTGCTGCTGCAAGTCGTAAACTCACACCAAGGGCCAAACACCCCCCTCACCCCCAATAAAAAAAATTCACGCACAGCAGCCCCACAATTAATAAATAAATCTAAATAAATAAATAAATAAATAAAGACATGAAGAGAAATAAATATATACTGTACAGTATATACACTGTATATATATATATATATATATATATATATATATATATATATATATATATATATATATATATACAGTATACATATATACACTGTGTATATATACTGTGTATATATACTGTATATATATATATATATATATATATATATATATATATATATATATATATATACATACTGTATGTGAGTGAAAAGAGAAAAAAGTAACCCGTATGGGAGCACTCAGGTATGCAATTGATATATTTGTTTATTTATTTGACACAGTGCAAAAAGGGATGAATAAACAGTACATGATTTAAAAACACTTAAAAAAGAGGCATGGACCCTTAAACACTAATGAACAGCACTAGGGAACGACACACACTGTCAACCCTAAACATGAAAAGGATAGTGACTCAAAAAACACTAGGGAGAATCAAAGTGAATCACAATACAGTAGGTTACTGGGTTTAAAGGCACCTACAGTATACAACGCTAAGGATAATGCACACTACAATACCAAAAAGTATTTTAACCAAGCAAGTAAACCAAAATCAATATATACTGTAAGTAACAACCAGAAAAGACAATTTAAAACCAAACTAACCCTTACAATACCAAGGATTACATCTATCTAATTGTAAAAAACCTTATACATTATACACAGCATTGTTTAAAAACCCCTTCCCCCCTAATGTTTGTGTTAAGCAGATTACACTGAAGGGAGAGAGATATAAAGGCCTAAAGCCCCTTCCCCCCCTAATGTTTCTGTTAAGTAGATTACACTGAAGGGAGAGAGATATAAAGGCCTAAAGCCTTACCTGCATTGGTAAACCCTCCCTGCATTGGTAAACCCTCCCTGCATTGATGTCGTGTAGTGTACAGTATGTAAATGTGGGGAGGAGGGGGGCCCAATGTGCATAATGTACTGTGAGGTCTAACCACCCTCACCCCCTACCCACATACTGTACCGTTACCCCCCCCCCCCCCCCCCATCCTGGCCATGGCCCCTCACGCACAGCAGCTCCACAATTAATAAATAAATCTAAATAAATACATGAAGAGAAATAAATATATACTTTATATATAAATGTGAGTTTATAACTAAAATAAAGAATATTATTTCTAGGGGCCCTAGAACAGAAGTTCCCACGCCAATTTCGCGCTCATTGCTCTTTTTTTTGCTCTTTTTTTACAATGTTGCTGGTCTTGCGGCTTTGCAGGATGCAAGCAAAAAGCGCAGTGTATGAAGTCTGGGTGAGCGCTTTCCACATTTGATGCCTACGGCACCTTCCCATTTCTACACACTTCAATACCTGCACAGTTGGTAGCGCTTTCCATCCCAGCTACCATTCTGGATTTTCACCTCTCACAGGCCATTCTTGCCCGAGTCTGTCCTATCAGACAGGGGCATTAACCTGTATCCACACCACCTGGACAATTTCTCTCTGTCAGAGACTTGTGCTATTTATTTTATATATTTTTGTGTAATTATTCATGCAAATTTATGCTCATTTCATATGTGGTTTTCAACATAAAGTGGCTGCTGGGCCTGATCCTAACTCATACAGTATACAGTAGCGCTTCCCTGTTTGTTTGTTTATTGCAAGCAAAAAGCAGTTTGTAGTACTGAGTGTGAGATAAATTACTGTATTTATCAGTGTTGATCAAAGAGAGTTGATCAGAAGGATTCCCCTTATATACAGTACAGTACGTAGAATTAATAAAATTGTATTATTTTCCGATATCCGCAGTGATTCTGGTCAACCTGACAGATTTTTAGTAATACAGTATACTGTACTGCAAGACCATGTGTTGTCTACCTTTTACTACAGTATACTGTACTGTATGAATGACAATAGAGTGCTGTATACTTTATAAGGGGAATCCTTCTGATCAATTCTCTTTGATCAATACTGATAAATACAGTATCATATTTATACCCCTTTAGCACCTGTCGTTCCATCCTATGCACCCATTTACTGTACAATGGTGATTGCGGTCGTATTCACGTACTTTATGTGAGATAAATTAACCAGTTCTTTTATTGCTGAAGTCGCCACAAAATACTTTTATTTACAAATACAGTACAATACAATGGTGAAACATTTCAAGTTAACAGCAATTCAAAACATCAACACACAATAATACATACTTTACAGTACTGTATACTGTACTAGTATATTTGGGCCTTGTCTTTGGGGGTTTATTAATGCAATTATTAGGGTGACCTGGCGTTGGAAATACTGACACAGTACAATCCTACAGTACAGCTACACCACCCACCCCCTCCCTTAGAGTTTTTAATCCCTCCCTGGCCAAGCATCAATCGTCTGGCTAATCCAATCCAAGCCATTGTTTTGTTAAACTGGCCCTGGGCTGTTCAGAACAGCCACTGCTTCTAAATTACTGAAAATATACAGGATAAATATACAGTGATGTGAAATAATCCTTTCTGTGTGTCTGAGAGTGTTGAAAGTCACCAGGTCCTCATCTAGTAGAGTACATTCTCGAATACCTTTAGAATAAAAATACAGTATATATAAATATACAGTATAAATATTGCACAGTATACTGTAATGTTAAATAACCCATCCTGTTCTTTTTCCCTTCATACTGTAACAGTATCCTCATTGTGTCTGCGGTACAGTAGTTCATTGAGAGAGGAGAGGTTTTGTGTACATCATTACTGCTGTTTATATACTGTACATTTGACTGCACAAGCAGATTTGACGAACACAAGGCCCCCCCTCCCCTCTGGTGCACCCTTTTTCCTGGAACGACAAGAAAACAAAAACTTTGTTCAGTTACTGTACTGTACTGTATGTGCGTACTGTATTATGGTAGACCTACTGTACAGTAGGTGGCTGGTGCAGCTTTCTCTGGAAAGAAAAAATGGAGCAGTTAGTAGGCAGTTACTGTAGTATGTCAAACTAGTCTACTGTACTGTATACTGGAACTACTGTAAACTCTGACTATTGGGAAAGCTAAAATCTGTGCCATACTTACCTGTATCATAGTGTACCTACTGTACAATACTACAGCACTGTACTACTTTCCTGATGCTTGTCCATTGCGCGCGATGACAATGGGCAACACAGTGGCAATATGGTCTATATATTTATTGCATCGTTCCTCGGTGAGTACATCGTTCCAAAAACTCATTATGGCTGTATACAACTCGTCCTTCTTGGAGGGTTTCGCCACTTTACGGATGTGGTCCTTCAGCTGATGCCAGACCATTTCGATCGGATTGAAGTCTGGTGATCTGTGATTGGAAAGAAAGGACAATTAGTTTAAGAGATACAGTACACAGTAAAAACAGTGGGGAACATATAAATGGGACACGGTCTACTACACTTACTCCGCTGGCGTCTTCACCCAGTTGATGCCGCGCTCAAGGATATGCGCCGTCGACGCGGTGTGCTTGGGATCATTGTCCTGGTAAAAGCGATGACCATTGGGAAAGTCTTGTGTGATGTATCGCACTATCACGGGCACAATGTTGTCTTGGAAGAAATCTTTATTCATGATTCCTATAGCAAGAAAAGAAAAGTGCTCAATAGTACAGTACAGTGCATACGGTAAGGCAACACTAGTCAAGTACAGTGCATTAGGCGGCATTATATTTGAGAAATTGTACCTTCAAAGACGACAATGCATCCCGGTCCACGCCTAGAGATGGCACCCCACACATGCAGCTTCACAGGGTGTTTTGGCCGTGGCTTCAAAGTTATGCGGCCTTTTTTGTGGAACGCAAATCTTGCAAATCTCTCCAGCGACACAGTAGACTCATCAGTGAAGATGCAATCCTGGAAAGTCTCACCGCTGTCGATCCATGCCTGGGCCTGGAGCACTCTTTTGATTTTGTTTGCGTCCCGTATCATGGGGTACGCTCTGTAATGACAATGAATAAAAAATGTTAGCGTCACAGCGCAGTACAGTTTGCAAAACAACATTTTTACTTTACAGTACAGTACCTCCTGTACTGTCCACTACTAACCTCACACGTCCATATTTCCATCCAATTCTGCGTCTCATCTTCTTTATGCTGCTCTCGGATACAGTCAGATTGTGGTTTTCCTGAAGAGTGTTTTTAACCCTTAATGCGCTCCTCTCATCATTCTCCTCACTTATTCTGTCCACCAGAAGAGTAGTCTCCCTACAATGCAAAGAAATTATATTGTGTTATTAATATGCAGCAATATAAAATGTATACTGTATACTGTACATGTAATGTTGTAATATACAGTAAATATAAATATACAAAAAATGTATACTGCTGTACTATAAATATAAATAGACAAAATATACAGTATACAGTACTGTTGTAATATAAATATACTATATAAATATACTGTTGTTATACTGTATCATAATAAATACACATCATATACTGTATATTCCGTTGTCAGATGAATTGCAATATACAGTACCAAAAGTGTATACTGCTGCACAAAAAATATAAATTGACCACACATACAGTACACTACAGTATATACTGTTGTAATATAATAAATATACTATATAAATACGGTATACTGTTGTTATATCATAATAAATACACATCATATACTGTATATTCCGTTGTCAGATGAATTGCAATATACAGTACCAAAAGTGTATACTGCTGCACAAAAAATATAAATTGACCACACATACAGTACACTACAGTATATACTGTTGTAATATAATAAATATACTATATAAATACGGTATACTGTAGATGTACACTACAGTTTTCTATATTTTTTTTGGTTAAGTTTTATAAATACAGTATACTTACGCATTTGTTACCCTTGGTGCCTTTTTGCGGTCTCTGTTTTTTCCTTGTGCATGATAGCACACAGTGCTTGATGGCACAACGAGGCCAGAAGCAGTTAACCAGCGCTGGATATCTGCAATTCGTTGTCCGCTCGTGTACATCTCCTTCATTCTCATGCTGAGATCCTTTGAAATCTTCTTAACAGGCATTGCTGCGAGTACTGTAGAAAGAAATACAAACACAAGAATGTGTATTCGATGTTTAGTCGATGTGTATTCAATGTGCAGTGAATCCACAAAATGGATGGTGTATTTATATGTTAATGACTCACATAACAGACCACCCACTTTCAACACCTGTACCTGGCAGCCATGCATAAAAGGTTGTACACGTTGCATAGCCCACCACTTGCTGATCTTTATCTGAGGCATTGTCCAGATACTGCATTGTGTCTCCCGCTTACATGGAGCATCCCCGGTTCTATGGACGAAAGAATCATCTCACCTCTGCTGTGCCTGCCACACTGAAAAAAAGAAAGGCAGTTACCGTTCCCAAGCCAAAGGCAAAGCGACAGGCTAAGGCCAACAAAGAAAACCTTCTGCTGACCCCAAAGGCTAAGGCTTTTAAAACACGTCAGCCTTATTATGTGAAGAAGAAATACGGTACTGTGCTCGGTTCGCAAGACGCATGGCAGCCAACTCACCGAATCCGCAGACCACTTGCTCCCATATGCTTCGACGACTCTGCTGTAGCTGTCCCGGAAATCTTCAGCCCGGCTTCTCCACCCCCATCTTCTCCGGTTCCATCTGAAGATGCTGCTGCCTCTGAAATCAACGGGTCACTGTCTCCTTTGCTCTTGGACGACTCTGCTTCTCTCCCGGAAATCCAGCGGTCACCTTCTCCATCCCTCTTCCACCACGCTGCAGCTTCTCCTGTACCGGGCATCCCCAGGTCACCTCTTCCACTCTCCATCGATGCCGCTTCTCTCCAGGGAACCCCCATCTCATCCTCCGTTGCACCCATCCCCCCAGATCTCCAGATGCCATGCACAAGCAGCTCGTTGGACCGGATCCTGAATGGGCTAAGTGTGGATCTCCCCGGGAATTCTAGTGTGCTGGCAAAGCTAGATCTGCTTCTGGAGTCGGTGCTACATATGGAGCAACGGCTGGATCAACGGATGCTACATATGGAGCAACGGATGGATCAACGGATGGACAAGATAGAGGCAGACATAGCGGGCATACATTATTTGCTCGGTGTTAATGCCCCTGTTTCCCCGACGCTGGAGCAGGGGGGTGACATGGATGTGATGCATGGTACCTTCGACCCCCTTCCATCACCAAGCACACACCCTCCACCAGAAGATACAGTGTACTATGCTATTGAGGAGGACATGACAACCCCATCTAGACCACGCCAGGAGACAACCCGGCGACCACTACCGGAGGAAAGCTTCCTCCCAGACACCCTACCATTGCCCATCGCCTCAAGTACACCCGCTCCCAAAAGACTTCCTACACCCGCTCGCATACAAACAGTGCCCGACATCTCCCTGTGCGATCTGACACCGGCGCTGAGGGAGAAGTATAGGGTGAGGAGTGCTGGTATACCACACAAGTATGCCTTGATCATATTTAAACACCATGTTCCCTACACATTGTACTGCGAGTGGGTGTTCAAAGTGAACTATGATGGGAATCGCCAAAAAAATGCCCTTCCTGCCAATTTAAGGAAAAAGATTGTGGAAGAAATGCAGCGCTATTACCCTGTTACAGATCCTGTAATGAGAGGCGTTAGAGACTGCATTAATGGCGTTTTGCGCCATGCAAGGCATCGGCCATGGCTGGAAAATGGGGAGGACTTTCAGTGAGACCATACTGTAATGTTGTGCTGTACTGTACAGTACATGTTTTACCCTATAGTACCTGCTGTACTTAAACAAAGGATACTGAATGTTGTTGTGTGTTGCACGGTTTTTGTACTGTATTTGTAAATAAAAGTTTTTAGTGGCGACTTCAGCAATAAAAGAACTGGTTACTTTATCTCACACTCAGTACTACAAACTGCTTTTTGCTGCCAGACTGCAAACCCGCAAGACCAGCAACATTGTAACAAAAGAGCAATGAGCGCGCAATTGGCGTGGGAACTTCTGTTCTAAGGCCCCTATAAATAATATTCTTTATTTTATTTATAAACTCACATTTATAAACCCCGTCACCCACCCCCGCTAAACACAATAAAAAATAATCACACACAGCATCCCCGCAATAAATAAATAAATAAATAAATACAAATAAATACATTTGAAATACATTTTTATTGATAGTGTAGATGTGCAGGGGGTCTCTGGAGCTGAACCGCACAGGTTTTAGGTCTGGGGACCCCGTGCCCCCCGAGATACAGGCCCCTTTAGGGGGTGCCGGTAGCCCTCTGCTTGGTTTAAAGGTCCGATCACGTGATCGCGGCCTGTAAACCAAGCAGAGCAGAGGGATACCGGCACCCCCTAAAGGGGCCTGTATCTCGGGGGGCACGGGGTCCCCAGACCTGAAACCTGTGCGCTTCAGCTCCGGAGAACATCTACACTGTGAATAAAACACACACATCATTAAAGAATCATTCTTTAGCTTAGCGGCTACAGTATGCGCTATGGTAAAGAAGCAGCATTTCTGTCTTTTTAATAATATTGTAGAGTGAGCAGGGGGTTCCCTGAGACAGAAATCTAATCTCAGGGGACCCCCTGCTCCTGCACAATATTATTAAAAGTTCAGAAACGAGGCTTCATTAGCATAGCGTATAGCCGCTAAGGTAATGAAGGGGTTAACGCATAATAACCAATAAATACATTCAATACACTACCCACTACCCATGGCAACCTCCGCTGCTGTACAGTAAAACAGAGAAAAAAAATAACACTTTCAAAGTAATGTCCCCTAACCCCTTAATCACCATAGCGGTTATTAACCGCTACAGTCATGAAGGGGTTAACCCGCCCTCACCCACCACTTGGGACGCCTACTGTACATACCCTCCCACTCTAACCCCCCACCCCGTGAGGCCTAACCACCCTCAACCCTCACCCACTAACTACCCACAAGGGAGGCCTACCCACATACCGTTGGGGAAACACCCCACCCCCACCCCAGTACCCACAATAAAAACAGTACAATCACCCACAATAAACAGCATTCTATTTATTAAATACATTACCCACCCCCTGTGCCCCCCCCCCCCATAAATACAAGATTTATTCTTTTACATTCAGGGTCCATAACGCAGCCCCACGCTAGTCCCCGGTGGGCTGGCAGGGCACCTGGACAGACCTACAGTTTACCAGCAGCATTCCACAGGTTCTGGAGGCCTGCTGGTGGATCCTGCCAGCACCATGGCGCCCAGGTGGTCTCCTTGGGTCACCGTGAGCCTCAATTGGGTCCACACGGTAGGCCCAAGGATGTCTGGGAGCCCCGGGTCAAACCCACAGGTGTCTGCGGGGCCTCGGGTGGTTCCCATGGGGGTCTGGGGAACTCACGGGTGCTCACTACGGGTCCGCGGTGCCCCCACAGAAGTGGGACCACACATCATCATCCCCGCACCTACGGCTCGGAGGTGCCCCCACAGAAGTGGGACCACACATCGTCATGCCCGCAGACTACGGGTCCGCGGTGCCCCCACAGAAGTGGGACCACACATCATCATCCCCGCATGTGTCACCCGTGGAACCACCAGCCTGCTACCCTTTAGGATACCCGAGGATTCCCCGCGGGTGGTCTCCAGAGGTCCCACGCAAAACCACGGAAGTAACCCTGAATGTAAAAAAAATAAACCTGGCCAATACATTCAATACATACACCCTCCCCCCCAACACCTACAGTACAATAATGTGCAAAATAACTATTATCCAGATATGGATAATAGATTAATTGCCCATTATTAAAAACATTAACTAGCATATACAAATAAATAAAGTACTACTGACCTCATCAATACGAAGTGTCCGACGCCAGCGCCTTCCTTCTCTTGCCCACACAAAACATAGCCAAAACCAAGCCAATACATTGCAATTACATTCAGATATCAATTAACCCCTTAAACACCTTATCGGATAATAACCGCAAAGGTAATTAAGGGGTTAAGCCACACAGGCACGATACCCACCCTTCACCCATGAATTTGTACTGTGGCTTCATCATGCAACTATATATATATATACTGTATATATATACATACAGAGAGACAGAGAGAAAGAGAGAGAGAGAGATATATACAGTATATATATATACACACGTTATATACACACCCATGATAAACCAAATATACAGTACAAATAAATGTAGAAGGGTTATCAAAACCATACTGTTCTACAACCAAACACTTCTCCATACAGACACTACATTAAAAATCAATTTCCTTTAAAAATCCTAACTGATCTCACAATCTACTGTACTGTATATGATCACAAACCAATGAAAAAAGTCACATTCCAAAATGCATAAAATCTATGCACCATACTGTATACATTCTGCAAATTAATCAACGTAAACAAAAATCAATTAGCAATCATTATTTAGATCTCTAAACATTTCACACTCAATCATGAACAATGAAACCATTAACAGATTCACGCCTAGAGCAGAACAATTAAGCCTTTGAAAAAATATAAGTACCGACAAAAATACAACCTTTCCAAACCAAGCCTACAGTACCTACAGTATCCCTGACCTTCCTCAAACACACAATACAATACCAAGGAATAATACATCTATCTAATTTTAAAATACTTTAAACTCACAAAATAATTAAAAACACATCTAATCCAGCTTTTAAAACATCATCATTTCTTACCCTGAATGTATACTGTACAGTATATCTCTCTAGACATATATATTGTACATACATACATACAGTGGCAAGAAATGATATACCACAAAAAAATAAAAATACACAGGTTAAAAAACCTTTTGAAAAAATTAACAAGTTAAATAAAATACATTTCTTTACTGTAGTTCACTTACCATTACTTGCCCCCACCGACTCCCGTTGCCCAGCTTACTCACGAACCAATCCACGATCAGGAACCCATAAAATAATAAACCATTGAAAATAATAAACATTAAACTAAAAATCCAAACCAATCCACGGGTCTTCTACTTGTAATACACCTTCATCTGTATTCTTCTTTCTTCTATCTCCTTCCGGGCGGGGCAGGGCGTGGTCTTCTTTCCATCATCGGCCACGCCCTTGTCTTTTTCCTTCTCCGGAGGTCCTTCCTCCGCGGCGTCTGGCTGCAAAATGAGACGACATAGGCTTTTAAAGGCCTATGACGTCACATTTTGCGTCATGGTTCCCACGGTCCTGATTGGACCGTGAAAACCATGTGTGTTGGCCGATAATAAAAAAATGATGACGTCACTTAAAGGGAATGAAAGCACAGCCAATCAGAATGGCTTTGCTTCAATTGCCTTTAAGTTGACGTCATGAAAAGGCACATGGCCGTGCACACATGGTACTAGAGCCAATCAGAGCGTGGGAACTTTATCCCTACTCTGATTGGCTCTGGTATACCATGTGTCAGGGGCTTGGGGGAGAAAGGATGTGACGTCAATAAGGATAAAGTTCCCACGCTCTGATTGGCTACCGTACCACGTGACAGGTTTTCATTGACGTCACATCCTTTCTCCCCCAAGCCCCTGACACATGGTATACCAGAGCCAATCAGAGTAGGGATAAAGTTCCCACGCTCTGATTGGCTCTAGTACCATGTGTGCACGGCCATGTGCCTTTTCATGACGTCAACTTAAAGGCAATTGAAGCAAAGCCATTCTGATTGGCTGTGCTTTCATTCCCTTTAAGTGACGTCATCATTTTTTTATTATCGGCCAACACACATGGTTTTCACGGTCCAATCAGGACCGTGGGAACCATGACGCAAAATGTGACGTCATAGGCCTTTAAAAGCCTATGTCGTCTCATTTTGCAGCCAGACGCCGCGGAGGAAGGACCTCCGGAGAAGGAAAAAGACAAGGGCGTGGCCGATGATGGAAAGAAGACCACGCCCTGCCCCGCCCGGAAGGAGATAGAAGAAAGAAGAATACAGATGAAGGTGTATTACAAGTAGAAGACCCGTGGATTGGTTTGGATTTTTAGTTTAATGTTTATTATTTTCAATGGTTTATTATTTTATGGGTTCCTGATCGTGGATTGGTTCGTGAGTAAGCTGGGCAACGGGAGTCGGTGGGGGCAAGTAATGGTAAGTGAACTACAGTAAAGAAATGTATTTTATTTAACTTGTTAATTTTTTCAAAAGGTTTTTTAACCTGTGTATTTTTATTTTTTTGTGGTATATCATTTCTTGCCACTGTATGTATGTATGTACAATATATATGTCTAGAGAGATATACTGTACAGTATACATTCAGGGTAAGAAATGATGATGTTTTAAAAGCTGGATTAGATGTGTTTTTAATTATTTTGTGAGTTTAAAGTATTTTAAAATTAGATAGATGTATTATTCCTTGGTATTGTATTGTGTGTTTGAGGAAGGTCAGGGATACTGTAGGTACTGTAGGCTTGGTTTGGAAAGGTTGTATTTTTGTCGGTACTTATATTTTTTCAAAGGCTTAATTGTTCTGCTCTAGGCGTGAATCTGTTAATGGTTTCATTGTTCATGATTGAGTGTGAAATGTTTAGAGATCTAAATAATGATTGCTAATTGATTTTTGTTTACGTTGATTAATTTGCAGAATGTATACAGTATGGTGCATAGATTTTATGCATTTTGGAATGTGACTTTTTTCATTGGTTTGTGATCATATACAGTACAGTAGATTGTGAGATCAGTTAGGATTTTTAAAGGAAATTGATTTTTAATGTAGTGTCTGTATGGAGAAGTGTTTGGTTGTAGAACAGTATGGTTTTGATAACCCTTCTACATTTATTTGTACTGTATATTTGGTTTATCATGGGTGTGTATATAACGTGTGTATATATATATACTGTATATATCTCTCTCTCTCTCTTTCTCTCTGTCTCTCTGTATGTATATATATACAGTATATATATATATAGTTGCATGATGAAGCCACAGTACAAATTCATGGGTGAAGGGTGGGTATCGTGCCTGTGTGGCTTAACCCCTTAATTACCTTTGCGGTTATTATCCGATAAGGTGTTTAAGGGGTTAATTGATATCTGAATGTAATTGCAATGTATTGGCTTGGTTTTGGCTATGTTTTGTGTGGGCAAGAGAAGGAAGGCGCTGGCGTCGGACACTTCGTATTGATGAGGTCAGTAGTACTTTATTTATTTGTATATGCTAGTTAATGTTTTTAATAATGGGCAATTAATCTATTATCCATATCTGGATAATAGTTATTTTGCACATTATTGTACTGTAGGTGTTGGGGGGGAGGGTGTATGTATTGAATGTATTGGCCAGGTTTATTTTTTTTACATTCAGGGTTACTTCCGTGGTTTTGCGTGGGACCTCTGGAGACCACCCGCGGGGAATCCTCGGGTATCCTAAAGGGTAGCAGGCTGGTGGTTCCACGGGTGACACATGCGGGGATGATGATGTGTGGTCCCACTTCTGTGGGGGCACCGCGGACCCGTAGTCTGCGGGCATGACGATGTGTGGTCCCACTTCTGTGGGGGCACCTCCGAGCCGTAGGTGCGGGGATGATGATGTGTGGTCCCACTTCTGTGGGGGCACCGCGGACCCGTAGTGAGCACCCGTGAGTTCCCCAGACCCCCATGGGAACCACCCGAGGCCCCGCAGACACCTGTGGGTTTGACCCGGGGCTCCCAGACATCCTTGGGCCTACCGTGTGGACCCAATTGAGGCTCACGGTGACCCAAGGAGACCACCTGGGCGCCATGGTGCTGGCAGGATCCACCAGCAGGCCTCCAGAACCTGTGGAATGCTGCTGGTAAACTGTAGGTCTGTCCAGGTGCCCTGCCAGCCCACCGGGGACTAGCGTGGGGCTGCGTTATGGACCCTGAATGTAAAAGAATAAATCTTGTATTTATGGGGGGGGGGGGCACAGGGGGTGGGTAATGTATTTAATAAATAGAATGCTGTTTATTGTGGGTGATTGTACTGTTTTTATTGTGGGTACTGGGGTGGGGGTGGGGTGTTTCCCCAACGGTATGTGGGTAGGCCTCCCTTGTGGGAACTGATTGGGTGGTTAGGCCTCACGGGTGGGGGGGGGGTTAGTGTGGGAGGGTATGTAGGCATCCCGAGTGGTGGGTGGGTGAGGGTGGGTTAACCCCTTCATGACTGTAGCGGTTAATAACCGCTATGGTGATTAAGGGGTTAGGGGACATTACTTTGTATGTTTTAATTTTTGTGTCTGTTTTGCAGAAGCGGAGGGGCCATGGCCAGGATGGGGGGGGGGGTTAACGGTATGTGGGTAGGGGGTGAGGGTGGTTAGCAATGCAGGGAGGGAGATTTACTGGTAACAGAAACATCTCTCTCCCTTCAATGTACTGTAATCTGTTTAAAGCCCCCTCCCCCCTAATGTGTGTTTCTGTAAAATCTCTCTCCCTTCAATGTACTGTAATCTGTTTAACAGAAACATTAGGGGGGAAGGGGCTTTAGGCCTTTATATCTCTCTCCCTTCAGTGTAATCTACTTAACAGAAACATTAGGGGGGGAAGGGGCTTTAGGCCTTTATATCTCTCTCCCTTCAGTGTAATCTGCTTAACACAAACATTAGGGGGGAAGGGGTTTTTAAACAATGCTGTGTATAATGTATAAGGTTTTTTACAATTAGATAGATGTAATCCTTGGTATTGTAAGGGTTAGTTTGGTTTTAAATTGTCTTTTCTGGTTGTTACTTACAGTATATATTGATTTTGGTTTACTTGCTTGGTTAAAATACTTTTTGGTATTGTAGTGTGCATTATCCTTAGCGTTGTATACTGTAGGTGCCTTTAAACCCAGTAACCTACTGTATTGTGATTCACTTTGATTCTCCCTAGTGTTTTTTGAGTCACTATCCTTTTCATGTTTAGGGTTGACAGTGTGTGTCGTTCCCTAGTGCTGTTCATTAGTGTTTAAGGGTCCATGCCTCTTTTTTAAGTGTTTTTAAATCATGTACTTTTTATTCATCCCTTTTTGCACTGTGTCAAATAAATAAACAAATATATCAATTGCATACCTGAGTGCTCCCATACGGGTTACTTTTTTCTCTTTTCACTCACATACAGTATGTATATATATATATATATATATATATATATATATATATATACAGTATATATACAGTATATATACACAGTGTATATATGTATACTGTATATATATATATATATATATATATATATATATATATATATATATATATATATATATATATATACAGTGTATATACTGTACAGTATATATTTATTTCTCTTCATGTCTTTATTTATTTATTTATTTATTTAGATTTATTTATTAATTGTGGGGCTGCTGTGCGTGAATTTTTTTTATTGGGGGTGAGGGGGGTGTTTGGCCCTTGGTGTGAGTTTACGACTTGCAGCAGCAGCAGCACAATTAATAAATAAATATAAATAAATAAATAAATAAATGACAATAAATACATTTGAAATACATTTTTATTGATAGTGTACATGTGCAGGGGGTCTCCGGAGCTGAAGCGCACAGGTTTCAGGTCTGGGGACCCCGTGCCCCCCGAGATACAGGCCCCTTTAGGGGGTGCCGGTATCCCTCTGCTCTGCTTGGTTTACAGGCCGCGATCACGTGATCGGACCTTTAAACCAAGCAGAGGGCTACCGGCACCCCCTAAAGGGGCCTGTATCTCGGGGGGCACGGGGTCCCCAGACCTAAAACCACCGCGGTTCAGCTCCGGAGACCCCCTGCACATCTACACTATCAATAAAAATGTATTTCCAATGTATTTATTGTCATTTATTTATTTATTTTTTGGCGGCTGCTGTGTGTGTGTATTTTTTTATTGTGGGTAGCGGGAGGGTGGGTGAATGGGGTATTCGCCCCAACGATGGTTGGGGAGGGCTTGCGGGGAGGGGGGGGGGTGTGGTAGCGGGAGGGCTTAACCCCTTCATGACCGTAGCGGTATTAACTGCTACGATCGTGAAGGGGTTAAGTGCACCCGCAACCCCCCCCCCCCCCTCCCGCAAGTCCTAAACTCACACCAAGGGCCAAATACCCCCCTCACCCATCCCCACTACACACAATAAAGCGGGCACGGTGGGTTAACCCCTTCATTGCCTTAGCGGCTATCCGCTATGGTAATGACGCAGCATTTTCCGTATTTTTAATAATATTGATCAGGAGCAGGGGGGGGGGGGGGTTCCCTGAGCATTAATCATTAATTTCTGGCTCAGGGAACCCCCTGCTCACTTTACAATATTATTAAAATAATGCTTCTTTACCATAGCGCATAGACGCTAAGGTAAAGAACGAGTGTTTATTTATACTGTATATTGTATGTGTTTTATTGATAGTGTACATGTGCAGAGGGTCTCCAGAGCAGAAGCGCACAGGTTTCAGGTCTGGGGACCCCGTGCCCCCCGAGATACAGGCCCCTTTAGGGGGTGCCGGTATCCCTCTGCTCTGCTTGGTTTACAGGCCGCGGTCACGTGATCGGGGCTTTTAACGCAGAGCTGGATACCGGCACCCCCTAAAGGGGCCTGTATCTCGGGGGGCACGGGGTCCCCAGACCTAAAACCAACGCGGTTCAGCTCCGGAGACCCCCTGCACACCTACACTATCAATAAAAATGTATTTCAAATAATTTTTAATGTGTGGATGTTTGCGCAGAGAGAGAGCAGCGGATCTCTCTCTGCTGCAAACACATCTCGCCCCCGCCGCCCATACAGTACTGTAGTATCATTTATGTATGTGCATATACAGTACAGTACAGTACTGTATGTTAGGGCTTACAGGGGTTGTTGTTATACAGTATATATACAGTATATATATATATATATATATACTGCATTACAATTCATTATAGGGGACGGCTTCACAGAGAATAGCTCGCAAGCGCCACCATGTGTATTTTGACGGCATTGCAGTATTGTAACCAGCCGGAATAAAAAGCTTAAATTCCTGCCGGAAAATAACGCAATGCACTCTGGCTGAAAAATATCAGAAACCTGAATACACCCGAGTATACCCGAATTTGCGGGACTAGCCGTGCTCGAATAAAGTGTGTCGCCAGTGTATATATAAAATTTAAAAAATGTAATGTAAAAGGGATGTAGGACCATCGGGAGGTTATTTTGAGAACCAGCACTTAAGTGATTTTTTGCCCTAGCCAGGCCAGAATGCACAACAAGGGAGGAATAGTTTTTGCATTTATAGCAGTTCTACATGGCATATCAACCAGCTGCTGTCTTTATTGTAATCCATTTGTTTATGACAATGGCACTCAGATGGAAAATGACACAGAGTACTAATGCAAGCACAATTAAATGTTACGGAATTAGTGTCAATTATTGCGCAAAGCTTTAAGAAATCACAAAAACCTACAGTAGACTTAAGACACGAAACACCAAAGAACACTATCAAATTACACTTCACATGCACTCGGAATTACATTAGTTTAGTTTTAACTATGAAAAAAATAAGTACTTCAACAGTAGAATATACTCCTTCGGATATTCCCCAAAGTTTTCATTATCATGGTGCAGCAGATACCCCGTGGAATGGCAAGGAAATGGTTTATTCGACTTTTGGTTTTAAAGATGTGCTAGACGTTTGAAATTTAAATAAATCGCCAGGACAGGGATGGTAACCTGGTAAGTGCAGTCCGTATCAGTACTCATTTATCTTTATCTTAAATGATAAATACATAATACAGTCAGAGTAAATAAACGCTGTCATGTTAGCAAATCTTGTCTTACCGCAATTGCACACTCGGTTTTTACTTATTAGTTTCTTCGGCCTGTAAAATAGAGTAACTTAAACCTTAACCCCTCTACTGCCAGAGGAGCCTAAAACACATTGATGCAAAAGGGTTAAATATGATTACGTTGGTTTTGTTAATGTTTTAAGTAACCTGCTTGTTACAACAAGATCCCCAAATTACCAAACTCTAGTGCACCCAATTACAGGCGGATTATAGATGTTAGTGAGTATGGAGTGTCCTGACATAACATGACAGTCTGAGAGAGCTTATGATGGCATCTTTGCTTTAACTAACTGAAAGCACTGACATTCTTTTAACAAATAACCTTGTCTTGGCAAGATGATATGATGTAAGAGTAAGGCAGTCACGTCCTACTCCATGTGGATACTCGGCTCAAAACCTCTTTCGTGCACAGTTTACACTGCGAACATGATCCGAGTGACATTTCACAAATTCCTGGATAAATGTTGCTACACTCTGCCAGCAGAGAGACGGGCTGTGTCATGCACAGATCAATAACATCATTGTGTTCTATCAGCTTCAAAATAAAAAAAAGGGTGTTATCTGGCAAAAGCCATGGCCCTAGAGAATCTGACCTATATAAACAGAACAACCTACAGTATAAGGGTTGTCGACTACACAAAGATGTTTGGGTATATCAGAAGATACATGAGGCAGTTTTTATGGCTTTTTATTATACATGCCATGAAAATAATTCACATATTGGCAGATGAAAAATGGAGATGAGCCAGTTTGGGATTTTACAATTTGTATCTGATTTCATTTGGAGCACGTGGGCAAAAATGTATGCCACTTTATTTAAAATTAAGCCTTACAAATAAAATATGTAACTAAATAATGTTGTTCACATTATATTAACAGTTTGCATTCTATTTTGTAATTGTATCAAAACACCTTTGTAATAACATTCAGCTGCAAGACAATTTTTCTGTGAAAATTGACTGGTTTATTTGAGCGATATCAAATGTGATATCCTTTACTTACAAAAAAAACAAAAAAAAACAACCATTAACAAAAGTGTAACTTCTGCAACAGAAAAACAAATAATTAGGTTTCATCAGGAACCAATGAACTTTAGCATTACAAAAAAAAAATGTATTTACTTGCAAACGGTGGAATCACTTTTGTAGTAACAAATACATTTGAAAAAATACACAAAATACCTATTTTTGCACTGTAATATTTGAAACATGCTCTCTCGAGTAAACATACTAGATATACTCCGAGAAAAACAGAGGAGAGTATGTACAAAGCTTTTGACCTACTGTAGCATTTAAGTAAAATTTCCTTTTTTAGATGCTTAAAGACTTTTAGACTTTAGATTAAGTGGGAAGAGAAACATACCAATATTGTGGCAGGGCGGTCTCGTGGCAGGGTCAGTAAGACGCTAGACATGATATGAAACTTTAAACTTTAGTGGTTTATTAACCACAACCAAATAAACTTCGGGTGCACTGTCCCTTTAAGAAAACCAAATAATGAAAAATAAACACCTATTCCCCTTATGGAAAGCTAACTACACCATAGCTTTCGCCCTCACTAACTGCATGGCCAGCTAAGCTGGCTCCCAAGCCAAAAACATGCCCCGGCATATGCACACAATGTAACACAGTCTCTGCATACAATAATAAGGGGTTTGCTTAGTCCTTTTTGGAGCAGACGTCCCTGCTTCAGCACGGTCTCTCCTCCTTTCTTCCAAGGCGAACTCAGCCCCACATTGAGTCCAAAGAAACTCCTCTGTAGGTCCTCTATACCAGCTTCCGCAGCTGGGGAGCACTTCTCTGGGGAAAACAGTCTCCCTGTCTGGCAGCTTCCTGTGTTTTTTAAAATACTTCCTCATTCAGTCCAGGCTGATTAATTATGCTTTTATTCTATAGGAGGAGCGCTGAATGTGTTCTGTGGTATATAAAATATAAGAAAAAAGCAAAAAATTGTGCAGATGATTCCTGAAGAAGCAAAGAGTGAAACGCGTTGTCAGCTGTTTGGGAGAACCAGAGTTTGGAGAGACTGGCAACCGGAGCTGAATCCTGAGGCAAGACGCTCATCCACCCTCACTTGTGACGCTGTCCGGAAGTGACGCATGCGGAAGCAAAGGGTGAGACGCGTAGAAGCTTATACCGGCAAAGTCCCCCATCTCGTCGGCGGTTCTCTCCAACGCATGTTTTTATATTGGAAAATTATACACTATTGTGGCATTTCTCTTCTATTGCATATCGATGACAACGAACCAAACACACTGAGGTGTATCCTGTGATTTACACTATCCATCTGTGAAAAGGCTCCAGTCAGAGAGAGAAGAATCTCTGACATATCTTTAACATCAGGAAGTTTTGTGAGTGCAACCTTAACAGAGCTTACAGACTGATTTATTATTAGTATCTACCATCTGCACTATTTTTTGCTTTTTTCTTATATTTTATATACCACTGGACACACTCAGCTCTCCTCCTCCTATAGAAGAAAATAAATTGTTACAACAGGGACACAGAACAGTCCCATTTGAGGGTGTCGAGCAGCTTTACTTCACTTTGTATATTTTATTATTATTTTTCACTATGGGTTGGTGAAGGATAATTGTCTTTATTCCACATTTGAAGTTTATTCACTTTGTATTTTATTATTAATACATTGATATTCACGAATACTTTAGAAGCGACCAGTCCACTCCCCCCTTCCTTGATTAATTATGCAGCAGCTGCATTAGTCATTCCAGTGAGGATTAACTCTCTGTGAGCTGGAAAAGTACACTTACTGCACTGTTCCAGCACCTAGAGATACCTGATGGTATCACTATATATATATATATATATATATATATATATACACTGGTTGACAAATCACCAAAAAATCTACTCGCCACCTAGTACCAAACGTGTGCTGCTTGGGCCAATATTTACTCGCCCGGGGGTTAAATCCACTCGCCCGGGGCGAGCAAATGTATAGGTTTGTCGAACACTGTATATATATATATATATATATATATATATATATATATAATCATAAAAAACAAAGAGTAGCGCTATCAATGTGATATGTAAGTTCTAATGTGTATATAAAATAATAAAACAAATTGTGATATCTGTGCAGTAATAATTCTACTAATAATATACAATTTGAAAAAAATGAGTGTTCAGTGAAAAAAGAGAACAAACCAGTCCAATTGTTGAAAGATAGATGAAAAATAGTCCAGTATGGTGTAGGCAGGGGTTCTTGAATGATCTAGCCAGATCACAGAAATCTAAAAGAAAGGGAGAAAAAGAAGCGCCAGCTCCATAGCATAATACTGTATGTATATAATATAAATTTATAGAAGAACAAGAGTGGCCGCCAGGACATGCACTCACTTCAGTATAAAAAAAAAAAAGCATTTATGGGAGATAATCTGTAAAACCGTCAGGAGCTGTAGGAGAATAATTCAGCCAAACAGTATAACATAGGTATATATAGGTGGATGGATGGTGCACACACACAGACACGCGCGCCGTCATCTGATCATTTATCGAATTGGTTTTCGATATTTCCCCGAAATTCTTTCAAAATTTGCTGCGGGGTCTACCTGTCTGTAAGAAATGCACAGCAAGAGATAGAGTGACTGATTCAGCCTAACTGCGAACCTCTAACAGGCGATCGTGGGGTGTTTATTTAATTTTAAACACAAGAGTATTGAAGCAGGGGGGTCTTCGGAGCTGAACCGGTTCTTTCCTGAGATACAGGCCCCTTATGGGGTGCCAGTATCCCCATGTTAAAAACCTGTGGGTCACGTGACTGTGGGATCTAAACAAAGCAGAGGGATACCGGCACCCCATAACGGGGCCTGTTTCTCGGGAAGTAGGGAGTCCCCAAGGCTGAAATCAACTTTGCTCAGCTCAGGTGACCCCCTGCTCACGCACACTATAAATAAAAATAAAATGAAAGCAGCTTCATTACCTTAGCGGCTAGGGGTTAAGGCACAATAGCAGGTTTATTGGGGACAGAGGGAGGGAGTGAAGGGGGTACTTGGCCCTGCACTCACCCCCTCTGCCGCCAATAAACATTACAATATGTACTACCCACCAATACACAACCCACCCACCCCCTGTGCCCCCACATAATTAAAAAAAAATTGATACCAGAGGCCGGCGGGGATCATCGGGTGGTCCACACGGGTGTCCGAGGGCCTCCAGGTGTTCCCTGTGGGTGTCCAGGGGCCCCACGGGGGTCCTCAGGTGGTCCCCACAGGTGTCTGGGGGTCCTCAGGAGGTTACCACGGGTGTCCGGGGGTCCTCGGGTGTTCAGTGGGTGTCCAGGGGCCCCACGGGGGTCCTCAGGTGGTCCCCACGGGTGTCTGGGGGTCCTCAGGAGATTACCACTGGTGTCCGGGGGTCCTCGGGTGGTCCCTGTGGGTGTCCGGGGGCCTCCAGGTGTTCCCCGTGGGTGTCCTTGGGTGGTCCCCGCATCTTTTTCTTACTTTTGGATGTCTTCACCCACCGAATCAGACTCCAACAGCAACACCAGCCACACCAGGTCCACGACGCAATGATCCTCAACAGCCACGGTTCACAGGTAAAATCGTTGTCTTTTCTTCCTCTGTACTTGTAATCCACTCGTGGTTCTTCTTTACCTTCATGTGTTCTTCATCTGTCAATCCAATAGGGAGATGCTGATCCTTCAGCTCCGTGCCGTCAAATGAGACTACACAGGCTTTTATACGGACTGTGACTTGACATTTGAGTGAGAAATGGTTCCCACGCCATCTGATTGTATTTTTTTTATTGTGCTGTTGCTGTTGATGCCCACGGAGGACAAGTGCCAGTTTAATTTACTTTGTGCTGCCGATTTATGTTTTAATTTAAATGGGTAAATGCACTATTATCCATATCTGGATAATAGTAATTACGACCCTCGGACACAAGCGGGAATCACCCAAGGACCCCCGGACACCCGCAGGGACCTCCTGGAGGCACCTAGACACCGGTGGGGACCACCCGAGGACCCCCGCCAGCCTGTTATCAATCCTGTGCAGAAAAAATAAAAAATGTTTTTATGCGGGGGTACAGGGGGTGAGTGGGTTGTGTATTGGTGGGTAGTACATAGTGTAATGTTTATTGGGGGCAGAGGGGGTGAGTGAAGGACTAAGTACCCCCTTCAATCACCCCCTCTGCCCCCAATAAACCTGCTATTGTGCCTTAGCCCCTTCATTGTCTTAGCGGCTAGCCGCTTAGGTAATGAAACTGCTTACATTTTATTTTTATTTATAGTGTGCGTGAGCAGGGGGTCTCCTGAGCTGAACAAAGTTGATTTCAGCCTCGAGGACCCCCTACTTCCCGAGCTACAGGCACCTAAAATAGCTGTTAGACACCTATTAACTGGGTATATAAGGGCATGCAGCAGCAGCAGCCAATTTAGTTGTGCCATTCAGATAGCGAGAGAGCGAAAGGAAGAGGGTAATTAGACCTGTAGTTTCAAGACCCATAAGACCCAGTTGGGGCTACGGAAGGAGGAGGTAACACCGCGATTTAAATTGAGCACTGTGGCCATAATGGCCATCTATAACCATATAACAATGTGAACCCTTTAACAAGGGAGTAATGCTGTTCCTGGACTTGGGAATTTACTGTACACATTATATTATGTAGCCTCCGCGTCTTTTCAAAGTACAGTAGCTGCAGTAGGTGGGATCTTGCGATGTCTCCAACAGTTTCTGCTGGCTATAAAAAGACACGCTTGGGAATACATACATTTCTACAGGGAGAAGACAGCATGACAGGAGCTCAAAAGACCGTTCTTTGTGATTGCAGGTTTACCTAATGTGACGGGGGCAATAGACTGCACACATGTTCTTCATCTCTTCTTTTCAAAATACGTACTTCTTTCTACAAGTCTCATTATGTCTCTAACTATTCACATATCTCCATCTCTCCTTCCTTCACCACTTCTCAGTTCACATGAACTCCTTTTTTACCTGCGCCGTCACTACACAGCTATATCCCCTGCACCAAAACACACCCCATACAAATCCTCCTCACACATTCTCTTTCTATCCATGCTTCTCCTCCATTGCTTCAAGGGATCTCTCTCCCAATCCTGGTCACTGCTTTATTTCTGTATGCGCTCGTCCTCGTCTCTCCACATGCAACATTTACTCCTTCTGGTGTCAACCCCTCTAACCTCATACCCATCTCCTGTCACCCTCCCTCCTCTCCCCCTTTCTCCTGTGCCCTTTGGAATGCACCCTCCCTTTCTAACAAGTTACTCTCTGTGCATGACTTCTTTTTCCCTCCCTCTCTGCTCCTCTTTGCTTTAACTGAGACTAGGCTCACTCAGTCTGACTCTGTCCTGGAAGCTGCCCTCACTTATGATGGCCTTTCTTTCTCCAACACTCCGCGCCCTAATGGCAAGGGTGGAGGTGTGGGGCTACTGCTCTCCTCTATCTGCCGTTACCGAACCCTTCCTATTCATCCCTCCCTTGAGGCTCACACTGTCCAGGTCTTCTCTCCTCTCCCTGTCCACGTGGCGGTCATCTATCGCCCACCTACCTCTACTCATCTCCCTTCTGCCTTTCTCTCTTACTTTGAATCCTGGCTCACTTTCTTTCTCTCCTCAGACCCCTGTTCTTCTTCTTGGGGACTTCAACTGCCACACTGGATGATCCCTCTCTCCCTTGGGCTTCCCACTTTCTCTCTCTAACCTCTTCTGAGCCAGTTTAAGATTCTATTGATGCCAATTTATTATTATTATGAACACAGTATAACACAACTAAATTATTGTGCTGTCAATTTTCTTTACAAAGTTTGCCTTCTATTTACTGATTGTATGAAACACCTTTTTAGTAACATTAATGGCTGCAATTAACATGCCTGTTTGAATTATATCAAATGTGCTAGACATCTTCTACTTGCAAAAAAAAAAGCATGAAAAAAGGTTTAACTTCAGCAAAAGAACAAGTGGGCCTTTTCATTGGGAACACATCAACTTTAGCATCACAAAGCCAAATCTTTAAGTACTTGTAAAGAATGAATCACTTAAGTAGTAAGAAAATCCATTAGAAAAAAATATACATGTACAAATGCTGTATCCTTCCCTTTTCCCCTTGTGGAAAAATTGTTATGGGATTTGGATAATCCTAGAGACCTCTAGGCTGCAGGACTTCAAGAATTAGGTGGACACTACACTTATTTTGACTTTGATTTATTATAATTGATTATATGTTCACTAACTAACACGTTATTTGTAACATACAATTTATATATTATATGCACTGGAAATCTCTTGGGTATAGCGCTAAAGTTGTGTATCTCTCCATCTCCCTATTCCCCCTAACTCCCCCTCACTAGTGATTCCACTCAATTATGTGTATCAATGTAGCCCACTCCTTTTATGTACTGTATTCCTCCTACACAGGCGAATATGTACAAAGCTTTTGACCTAGCATTTAATTAACATTTCCCTTTTTAAGATACTTATAGTCTTTTATTCACAAACTGGTTTAGCATAAGTGGGATGAGAAGGAGATATTTATATTTTTTTCCTGCATACATTTGTCTTAAATGTAAAAACCTTGCTGATACTGTAAGTTTTTTTTTTTACCACTGACAACATTTGTGTTTAAGAGTACAATAGTGCATGGGATGGACTACCAGGAAAGGTCGTAGAGGCGTGTGCAGTAAATACATATGAATTGCTTTAGATGGACTAAAATTTAACATAAATGTAGCAAAAGCCAGGGATTAAATGAGCTCTAGACTTATTTTTTTTTTCCAACTTAGAAGTCTCAGCAAACTAGTTGAGCCAAGTACTCCATACTGCCATCAATGTCAATTGTTGGATCGAAGTAAAAAAAATACAGAAAAGTAAGGCATATTGTTTATATGTAGCAAATATTGTTTCGATCAAATTGCAAATAATATAATAAGATTCGTTTGGAACAGGGTACTAAAGCTGTGGTCTGTAGACTACTGGTGGTCATTGAAGTGTACATAGTCATCAAAAACCACTCCTGGTAGCGGTAAGCATTGGTCTGTCTTGTACGATCAATGTCACGATTAAGAATGATAAAGGGTTGCTCGATCAAATGCTGCATTTTACTCAATTGTCTAGTATTATTACAAAGATGGTGATATTAATTTTGGCATAACGATTGCTTATCTAAGATGTGAATTTCAGTTAGATATAAAAATTACACAGAAGGCGGGGGGTAAGGGAGTGATCGACTAAACCATACTAAATGTGTATAAGTGTAATAATAATACAATTGATAATGAGAGGTAGGTGCAACTGTGAACTGAAGTGAATCAGAGAAGATGAGGGGTACAATGGTTTGTACACCAAAAGAAATTCACTTATATGCACACTAACCAGTCTCTTATTTTCCAGCATTGAGCATATATACTAAGACTGTATGGTTGCACTAGTTATTTATTTAATTTATTTTTATATGTTTTCACATTTATATATTGGTAATATATGTTTTAAGGATTGATTATTAAAGGTTAGATTTTAAATTTTGGTTAGTGTGCATATAAGTGAATTTCTTTTGGTGTACAAACCATTGTACCCCTCATCTTCTCAGATATAAAAATTATATAGATTTAATTGGGGACAATGTGTAGGGTCGCTATGAAAGTATCAACACTGAGTCCACATTGAATGTGGATGTTTTGTTGTCTCATGGCGAGTCCAGATTGCTTCCTTTTATTTTGAATCATTGTGGATGATTTTGTAGTGTTTATACATTGTATAGGTGTTTGATTATTTATTTATAAAATGTTTTAGCAGGAAATAATAGTTACCGCTCAGTTTCAAATATGTCCTGGGCACAGAATTATGATGACAATACAGGTTACATTAAATTAACAGAGGTTATGCGTTATATTTACAGACATTTCAAGGACAGTTAGCGATAATATATGCTGTTATTATCAATTATTTATAACACGCCAACAAATTCCATAGCGCAGTACAATAGGGTTGGAGGACAAAAAACAATAAAATAACAAACATCAACATACACTGTTATACTACTTAAGTTAGCTCACAATATGAGTGGTTAGGTATTTTATGGCATGTTAATAGTAGTGATGTATTGGGTACCCGGCCATATTTAAAGTTCCCGGAAATTACCCGCAACGGGCCCAGGGCGCTGGGACCCGGTGCCAGTTAATTTATTTTCTGCTCTGTTCCCTTGGTCCTCCTCTTGGAGAACGGCAGCAGCAGCAGAAGACTTACCTGCAGCTTGTGGCAGAGGGTGAGGAGGATAGGGGCGACATCCTGGTGGCGGTGGCAGCAGCGGAAAAGATCCTTCACAGCTGGTGCCGGTGGGAGCAGAGGAACATGTGACCGGAGCAGGAGCGTTACTATTGGACAGCCGGGGAGGAGCTGCACCGGAAGTTGCACTCCTCCCCGGCTGTCTAATAGTAACGCTCCTGCTCCTGTCACATGTCCCTCTGCTCCTACCAGCTGTGAAGGATGTCATCCTCTTCTGCCACCGCCTGAATAATGTCTTCTGCTGCTCCCACCGCCACCAGGATGTCACAGTGGTCCACCTTACCCTCCGCCGCGGTCCTCCTCATCCTCCACCGCCGGCTGCAGGCAAAGATATGGGAAGTTGAAAATATGAAACAGCTGGAACCTGTTCATTTTTATTATCCTCCAGGATTGTAATGCTATAAGATGTAACTGGATTTATATTCATTCAGTGCTCATTCTTGTGTGCACATGCTAGCCTGTATTTACTAAGCAGTGCTATTCCATATAAATGCTATACCTAAATGATGCAATTACTTTTTAGATTGTGTGCTTTTTATAACCACTGCAGCCAAACCACTAGAGTCAAGAATCATCCTTATTTGCCTATTACAAAGTAAGTACCTTAACCCTGACATTGCCAAAAAATAAAATGTTGTACTGTACACGGAATATAAACATTAATTTCTGTGGAGGCGAACCAAGCAGTGCACATTAATGCAAGGTATTTTAGAGATCAAAACAAGTACACAGCTGCAATCCATTAAGATCTTATGCAGTAAAGTGATTAACACTAAGCTTTGAATAGGTTTACTTTATAGGGGAGATTCACTAAGGTCCATTTCTGGGTTAACTCAGCCAAACCAATGGCAGTAAGACCGGATTGGTTACATTACTCCACGCGGAACTTGGAAAATATCCCCGGGAAATTATTATTGTAATACATACTCTAACATTCAGACAGTACAAATCAATTTTACCCTATGACATTATCCATATTATATTATAGTCTCTTAGTCACAGGGTCTCGCACTTCGGGGGCTCCATGACCTAGTGGCGACGTCATGCTTGATGAGTGCTTGTTTTTCAGGCTAGATCTTGCCCTGCGTTCCCATGGGGTGCAGGATACAATCTGCAGTGTTTAAAATCAGACAGAACATGAAACAAAGACAGAGCTCAGTGTACATCCAGTGAAACTTATACACGGTACAGTGCCTAAATATATATGTATAGATATCTATTAAATAAAATGGTCTTTTAGTTTAACATTTTGGCCAAAATGTTGTAAGCCCCTAAGCCACTACACGGCAGACCACCTCTCAAGGGTCCCCAACACTAATATAAATTCTTAATAACCTGTGCATAACCAGGAGGAATGATTTATAATAAATCTGTCAAAATTAGTTGCATATTTCTAAGTCTGATTGAAGCTTTCATTAACCTGTACATTACCAGGAAAAAACACTCTGTATTAGATTTGTCACAATCATACTGCAAGCAGGCAAGTTCCCCTGAGAGTGGGAGATGTTATGGAGTGAGCTTTTAACCATTTAAATGTGGGAGAGGGTGCGTTTCAACAAGATAGGAAGAGCCACCTTCCAATCAGCTAAGACCAGCTGAACAAGATTTGTAAAACATACAGGACACCTGCAAGCTCATATTGAACCCCCAAAATAACCACAACATATATATAAGCATATAGGTGTCACAGAGGAGTGCTACTGAGAAAGCGATATATATTTAAAACCAGAGACATAACATTAAACACAGACAGAGCTCAGTGCACATCCAGTGAAACCTATACACGGTACAGTGCCTAAATATATATGTATAGATATCTATTAAATAAGATGGTCTTTTAGTTTAACATTTTGGCCTATGTGTTGTAAGCCCCTGAGCCACTACACGGCAGACCACATCTCAAGGGTCCCTAACACTAATATAAATTCTTAATAACCTGTGCATTACCAGGAAGAATGATTAAAAATAAATCTGTCAAAATTAGTTGCATAGTTCTAAGTCTGATTGAAGCTTTTATTAACCTGTACATTATCTGTACATCACTGGATGTGCACTGAGCTCTTTCTGTGTTTCATGTTTTGTCTCTGGTTTTAAATATATATCGCCATGCTCAGTAGCACTCCTCTGTGACACCTATATGCTTATATATATGTTGTGGTTATTTTGAGGGTTCAATATGAGCTTGCAGGTGTCCTGTATGTTTTACAAATCTTGTTCAGCTGGTCTTAGCTGATTGGAAGGTGGCTCTTCCTATCTTGTTGAAACTCACCCCTTCCCACATTTAAATGGTTAAAAGCTCACTCCATAGCATCTCCCACTCTCAGGGGAACTTGCCTGCTTGCAGTACGATTGTGACAAATCTAATACAGAGTGTTTTTCCTGGTAATGTACAGGTTAATAAAAGCTTCAATCAGACTTAGAAATATGCAACTAATTTTGACAGATTTATTATAAATCATTCTTCCTGGTAATGCACAGGTTATTAAGAATTTATATTAGTGTAGGGACCCTTGAGGTGTGGTCTGCCGTGCAGTGGCTCAGGGGCTTACAACACTTTGGCCAAAATGTTAAACTAAAAGACCATTTTATTTAATAGATATCTATACATATATATTTAGGCACTGTACCGTGTATAGGTTTCACTGGATGTGCACTGAGCTCTGTCTGTGTTTCATGTTCTGCCTCTTGTTTTAAATATATATCGCCATGCTCAGTAGCACTCCTCTGTGACACCTATATGTTGTGGTTATTTTGGAGATTCAATATGAGCTTGCATGTGTTCTGTATGTTTTACAATCTGCAGTGAAAAGAAATGGAAGGAGAACCTGTCCTCCTCCGTTTCCAGGTTCAGGGCCGCACTAAAGAGCGGTCACATGACTGGTTTGCTGATGGGGCTGTGGCACTCTGTTGCAGCAGGCCATTCGGCACTCAAGGGGTTAAGAAATAAAAGCATAATGCTTTAAGATATTAGACAACATACATATGAGATGCGTGTAATATAGCAAAAAGAAGCCTAAAGTTTCTCTAGTTTGTTAAACAGTTTTGTTACATAATTCACTAGCCTGGGTTGGAGAAGAATTTCAGGTGTAACCGACTGCGATTCCAATACAACTGGAAATGGATGACATTTCCTCCCTCAAGATCTTATGGCCCGAAGGAAACCAAGCTGGTCCACCAAATCCTGGTTTCCTGGCATAAAAAAGTTATAATACCCATGAGCGTATCTGCATAGATTATCTTCCATTGGTCCCTAAACCTGCTTCATTCATCCCACATCACATATACAGTGGTTAAGCTGCAGACAGAGATTCTGGGTAGTGACATGCAAATGAACACCCAATGGACATGCCACTTAACTTCCTACCTGGCATTAGAAGAGTTGAAGTTCCAGCCTGAGCCATTCTCAACATTGATAGCAAGGCTTCAAACACCCCACGTTTGTATATCTGCCATCCTTTAATCACACACATTGGGACACATTTACTGAATGGTGTTGAAGCTTAATGTGCTCTATGGTAAATTAAACCCTGTGCTACAGTAATTCAATCTTAGCAGTTTATCTCAATGCCCATGAAATTCTCCCTCATCAGTATAGAGATCATGAAATAAGGATATTATGCTATGACCTCACAAAACGTGGTATACATTTACTTGATGCGCTGGAGGAGCTTGACCTCTACCTTTACAGTGGGTATAAGTTCATTGTCAAAATAAACACCTTTTTTCAAGATAACATATATCAAATGAATGTGTTTATTTCCATCTTTAGCAATCTCCTGTCTGGTTAGGAACCGCAGATATGATCTACCAAAGAAATTTATTTTAACAGATGGGATTAAATGAAGATATCGAATTACATTTGTCTATTAGGACTATACACCTTTGGATCAAAACACTGACCTTTCTCACAAAAATCAGCTCAGACAGAAATAATGGAAATAAATTGCTCATACTTACGTTGAGGCAGAGTCCTATACAGGCATACCCCGGTTTAAGGACACTCACTTTAAGTACACTCGCGAGTAAGGACATATCGCCCAATAGGCAAACGGCAGCTCGCGCATGCGCCTGTCAGCACGTCCTGAACAGCAATACCGGCTCCCTACCTGTACCGAAGCTGTGCGCAAGCGGGGAGACTATAGAGCCTGTTACAAATACATTATTTACATCAGTTATGCACGTATATAACGATTGCAGTACAGTACATGCATCGAGAAGTGGGAAAAAGGTAGTGCTTCACTTTAAGTACATTCTCGCTTTACATACATGCTCCGGTCCCATTGTGTACGTTAATGCGGGGTATGCCTGTATACTATAGAAGAGTTTTGCGGCACAGTTTGGTTAGAGGTTTTTTTGCTGCTCTGTTTGAGACTTCTACGCACTGGAAAAGGGCTGATTACACGAGAGATCATTTGAACAAAAAGGGTGCAGCACTTACTTCTTGTGAATGCTAAGACTTTGAATTTCACTAGACACATCGCTGTGGAAACGAGACTAGCAATTCTACAAATGCCAGACAACATATATGATGTTATTCCGGATTAAATGTGTTACTCAAACGACTAGATTTATGGACCTTAATTAGTGAAAAGGATAAGACGGTGGTCTAAAAATATTATCTACTGTAAAACGTATAGGAAGAGCTGCTATCTTATGCATGTACAGTATATATCTTATATTTATAGAAAAAATGGGATATAAACCCCAAACTAGTGCTCAAGAACTGCTGGCACAATTAAATCCTTGAAAAATCAATTGGATGACGTAGGACAGAAAAGCTGTGTATTAACATCAATAACCAAGTCCCATATATTGGTGCGGACTTGCATATATTTATACATTGCCATCCATGTATATACAGTAGCGCTTTACAGCAGCAGTAACACACATGACAAAGCTTATCCACTTTGCAAAAAAGCCACTGCAGTCGTAAATTAAAAATGATCCCTATTGTGGATAAAGCGTACTCATTTATAAAGAAAATTCAAACATAAAGACCTCTGGTCCACATAACACCAGAAATGTACAGTATTCACAGAATTCAATGTAGGGATGCAAGGATAACCTAAATAAATACATGGTTGCAAAAATTTCAACAAAAATAAAAAACGAGTTCATACAAAAATGAACCACAAAACATTGTTTTCCATTATAATTTTTTTTTTGAGGGTTTAAATGTTGATGTGAATAAATGTATTTTTTTATTTGATTGTAACTGCTATCCACAATCTCATCTGTCCACATCCTACTTTAACTTTTTTTTTTTAAATATTCATTTTGATGTATTCTCCAACATGTTTCCAGATTTTTCATTGGTTAAAAAAAATGGTATTTATTCTTTTGTTTACACTTGACAAACCACCAAAGTCTTCATCATTGCTGTTCCTAAAAACGATATAATTGTGACCTATGTACATGATTGTGCTAAGTGCAAACAAAACTTGAAGCAAGTTCTTCATGTATGAAAAAAAAAAACTAAAAAGGACACTGTAGGCCAGGGGTGCGCGGGATTTATTTGGGGGCGAGTGGGTACAGCGGTTGCAGAGGCCCTGCGCTCTTTCCCGAGGCCTTTAAATTATATGCTGGGCGACCGCGCAAGGCGTCTGCAACCTCAATTTACCAGGAGTCAGCCGGCTTCTTGACACATCGCCATGGCAACGCAGCACCAAATGATGCCACTGGGTCATGTGACGTGATGCGTTGTCATGATAACGCACAACCCGCGGCGTCATTTGACGCGGTTCACAGGAAAGTGGGGGGCGGGCCCTGGCAGGCAGGGGGTGCAGCGCAGAAACTTTGCGCACCCCTGCTGTATGCGATGAATGCAGAGGTAACAAAAGATTTGCATTTGGAAAAGTAAACGTACAGTAGGCTTTTATTCAGTCAAAGTTCAGCAACACAAAATACAGCTCTAGCAAGTAAAAGTCCATATACATAGTATAACACACGACCACACCTCAGACCAAGTGTCTCTCTGCAGACTTGGAACACTCAACTGTGGACTACATGCTGCCTGTCTATTAAACATGCACACTACTGTATATCCTAGATGGCTCGTTAATCCTCTAGCCGACACACAACAGTCCTAGCTGTTGCTATTCCACCTGACCCTGCTACAGACACAAACATGCTTCATAACTACTTGTGGAATTTGATTGGGTTTTAGGAGTTCAATAAACAGTTATACGGTGCCAAATAGAAAAAAAAAATCCAAATGTATTCATCGTTGTGGCAAAGATTTTAGAAAGTTTTATGTAACGTTTATGATGTAGTAGCAAAAAAACAAAAAGCAAGAGTAACTGTAAATAAAAAGTACCGGTACTTTGGGTTTGCAAACAAAAGAGTACCCCTATATCATCACACTTCAAACAGATGCTCATCACTAATTGCGGAGCATATTGTCTGTAAAATATGCAAATACCTGTAGTCATTTTAACGTCAATACATATTATAATAAAGAAACTGTTTAACACACACAAAAGTGGCCTTCAGGAAGCAGAATGCAAAGGTCTAACTATTGCTCATCATTTAAGAAATTACTCCAAAATTAGCCTTTTTCCCCCTTTTCTTTATAAATCTGAAAACATCTATCTATCTATCTATCTATCTATCTATCTATCTATCTATCTATCTATCTAATCTATCTATCTAAAGCAGCCGTGCTGTTACTCTCTTCCTCTTGCCACCCCCTGAAACCTGCCACCCCTAGGCGGTGCATTAGCTGTTTATCACCTAGGGATGGGCCTGGGTATTGAAATTGTTTTATTAATAGCAGCTAAGGGATGTTTTTTTTTCTTCGTCTATTGATTAAGGTTTTCAGATTTAGAAAGAAAAAACATGGCTAATTTTGGAGTCATTTATATGTATAGTGCATGTACACTAGTACAATATTTTTGTCTTGCTCTAATCCATGCCCATAGGGGTGCAGGTGGTAAAGTTTAGGTTTGAAACAAATAATTAAATTTGAACCCACCTTCTTCCCCTTGGGAGGTTAGTTTATTCTTATCACCCTTTATCCTATATACATACGTATATTATGTACATACAGGTAGTGATATGGCTAGCTTCCTGTCTACACCATTGGTGACAAAGGTGGGAAAATATGGATAAGAATACACCTAAGGAATCAGGAAGTGGGACTGAGTAGAGTGACATTTTCCATAAATATTTTAGATTAGAGAACACCTTAAAACTTGAATCTAGATACTGGCGGGACATGATTTATTTGAAAAGATATGTTGAGGAAGGTACAAGTACCAAGAGGTTTGAGACTCTAAAATAAAAAATATATATATTTGATGAGGACGAATTTTGTACGATTTGGAATGACATCTTAGATGCAGGGTCATTCGCCCTCATCAAATTATTGACTACATATTGGGAAAAAAGCCTGCAACATTGGAAACAGATATTGTGAATCTACAACAGGAGCTGAAATTATTTAGCGGTACACCTGAATTTAATGAGCTAGAGGCAGAACTCAATCAAAAAATGGAAAGGTTAGAGAATGAATTGGCAGCTAAAAAAAGCAAACATGTAGACGTTACCTAGACTGGAATATAGTGAAACAGGGCTAAACCAAAACCCAGACCACAACCATTTAGACAACAGGAAAGATGGGGAAATAGAGGTAGGGATTACACTCCTAGGGCCAAAAATCACCCACAGAAAGTTAATCGTAAGGAATTTGTAAAAAAAATAATATTATAATAATAAATTCAAAAGGAACGATGAGGGCAGGAGGGTTAATTATTATCGGAATCATTCAGCATCACGCTCTGCTCTGACAATTTATAGATTACTAGAGATAACTTTGGGCATCAGGAAAGGTCATTTGATACCACAGATAACAGAACACCCAGACATATAGCCCCACCTTATATCAACAAGGTTATGGGGGCAATCCCAAAGAATAAATTCATCACTAAACCAGGACCAACTGAATCGTTTTTAGACAAGGGACAGAAATCAGTAGCAAAACAAAAAAGAAAACCAGAAAGAAAGGATGAGGAAGATCCAATAAGGACCAGAGAGAAAGTACTCCACAAATTACGACAGCAACAAATCCAACAGACACAAAGGGAGCTAAAGCAATTAGAAAATGAGGTTGCAGAGGGGAGAAAAGATCCAACTGAAAAGGGAGAAACAGAGATTAAAAGAAAAAGCAAATATTGGTATCTTTAATCCAGTATAAGGAAAATAAATGCTGATCTAAAAAATGATCTAATAATAATGAATTAAAACCATATGTCAATTAATATATATAAAGAACAAGCCTCAGCTAGGGGGCGCTCAAACCAATGACATAGGGACAACATATAATGTACAAGAATACAAATAACAATGAGTTCATATAAACATATAAAATTATATAAAAAACATGGAGTTAGAAAGTCCAATTTCGTTCAGATGGTGCTGCTTTTCCAAATGTTGGGAACAACCCAACGTTCCACAAGGGTACTAGAATAGAGAAAAACAAGAAAAAAGTGCACACCTCATAGTGTAGTAAGTTAGTTTACTTGGCAAGAAAAGATAAAAGTTGCACTTACAAAATGTCAGTGCAATGAGAGCACTGAATGTGAACACTCTGAGGGTATCTCAGCATAGATAGCGTCTGTGTACTTCTGTAAAACCTCCACTGACGCGTTTATCAGGTCTGCCCTGCTGGTGTAGGTTCCTCCAAGTGCAAAGTGCTTCCACACCACGTGGGGCACAGCGTTGCTGTATTAATGCGTCACTACGTTCCCACGTAGTGATGTCACTGGCCTCAGAGCTCCGACACCAGGAGCGACGCGGCGCCCCACGTGGTGTGGAAGCACTTTGCACTTGGAGGAACCTACACCAGCATGGAAGACCTGACGGACGCGTCAGTGGAGGTGGACTGAAGTACACAGACGCTATCTATGCTGAGATACCCCCAGAGTGTTCACATTCAGTGCTCTCATTGCACTGACATTTTGTAAGTGCAACTTTTATCTTTACTTGCCAAGTAAACTAACTTACTACACTATGAGGTGTGCACTTTTTTCTTGTTTTTCTCTATCTTTAATCCATCATCCCTTGAATTTACAGAGGAACATCACAAAATCCTTAGTAAAGAATTATCCTTTGCCCCTACTAGCAGCTCTCAGTGCCGTTTGATTTGTTTATAGGCCTTCACCGGTTTACGAGGAAATTGACATTTAAGTTCCACTTCCTGAAAACAGGAGTTAGAGTTGCATGTGAACTCATACAGTATTTGAGATTGACTCACAGATAAAAGAGAAAGAATATCTTGCAGCACTAATCTCCCTCTGGCATGAAATTGAAGGTAATGGTGATGAACTCGAGTCATTCGACAATCTGATTGACGACCCTTCAGCACAAATTGAACAGTCACTTTAAACCTAAGTCCACATTCTATCCAGCTCATTCTAAGGCCATAATATAGAGGAGTTCCATCAGTTAGTATACGATGATTTTAAGAAATGTGAGGATGAAAGCGAGTATAGGTGCAATTTAACCAGAGAAGAAAATGCTGCCCTTAAAGATTTACAGAGTAAAAGAAGCATTGTGATCAGACAGGCAGATAAAAGGGGGAGGGGTGGTAATTCAGAACAGGGAGGATTACATTCAAGAAGCCAATAGACTACTGGAGGATGACATTTCATATGCTAAATTACAGAAGGACCCGTGGGTGAATATACAAAAAAAACTTAAGAGTTTATTGAAAGAAGGACTCACGAAAGGGGTCATCAATAGAGCAGAGTATAGGTTCCTTGACAACCAGCAACCTAGGACCCCAGTGTTTTACCACTTGCCCAAGATACATAAGAGTCTGGTCAATCCACCTGGGAGACCAATTATCTCAGGTATTTACTATCACTTCTAATATGTCGCAATATGTGGATCATTATCTACAACCTTATGTAGGAAAATTGTGAAACCACCTCAAAGATACAAAGCATCTTCTGGAACTTCTTAGTGATACAGTGTGGCAAGAGGAATATACTTGGGTCACCTGCGATATGTCTGCATTATACACGAGTATAGACCATCAAAAGGGAATTGAGGCCACTGCTTTTTTTCCCTCAAAGTTCTCTACCAAGCGAAGATTCAAAATGATTTTTTTTTTAAATCACAGATTGCATTGATTTTATCTTTATAAACAATTATTTTATATTTGAGGGAAAGTTTTATCAGCAAACCTGTGGGACAGCGATGGGGACAAAATTTGCCCCAAGTTTCGCCAACCCCTTTATGGGGTATTGGTAGGTAATGCATATTTGGACCAATAATCCTTTTTTTGAGGACATTATTCTATACAAAAGATACATAGATGATCTAATATTCATATGGAATGGAGGAGAGAAAAGACTTCTATTTTTTTTAGATTTATCGATAATGTTCTTAATTTAAATTTTACACATCGATTCAGCTACATTAGGCTACTAAGATATTGTTCTTTTTAATGAGAAAGAAAAAATCTTAACCAAAATTATTATTTTTTAAACAAGTTGACTGTAATAGTTATCTAGATTCCAATAGAAATCATCTTAAGTCATGGAAGAACAATATCTCATACGGGCAGTTCTTAAGATTGAAAAGGAATTGCACGCATGATATGGACTTCCAGGAACAGGAAAGACTCCTCTCAAATAAATTCACTGAAAAGGGTTATGAAAGAAGGGTGATAGTAGAGGCATTAGAAAAGGCAAACAAGAAAGATCGCATGAGTTTAATCAAATCAAACAGGCAGGTGAGTGGAGTGATTGAAAGTAAAAATCAGGAATTGAAAGTGACGTTTTTGTTTATCACTAAACACAACAGGGGAGCCACGATCAGAAAAATCTTGCAGAAACACTGGAATGTATTGATCAATAATTCAATCCTGAAAGATAATCTGATGGAAAAGCCAGAATTTATTTTTAAAAGAGCAAGAAACATGAAAAACCATCCTTCCACCCAGCGCCCTAAGCAATGTACATCAATCTCAGGAAAGTTCACAGAATACTAACAATACGGGAAATTGGCTAAAATTATATTTAAAGCTATGTTTTATATCCCTTTAGATATGGATATACTCACGGGTACATTGTGATTATTGCACTAACACCTGCAATGGGAGTACCACCATATTCCATGAAGTTGTTGGATAATGGTCATCAAAAACTTAACCAATTGAAGTTACATTTTTGACATTGTTTAAGGTATTTTTATACGCCAATGGGCTTTTACATATAATGTACACTCTTAAGTAACTCTAAACTAATATTTAACTAGTGCAACTTTTTAGTTTTTTTTTTTTTAAAGATGTGGACTATCTAAGGGCATCATGTGATAGGAGCACCATCTCACCTTACAAAGCTTTAAAGTTTAGGACCATATACAAGCCTGATCGCATTAAGTTCTTAGTATTGATCTCGAGTGCATTTCTGTGGAAACTCAATTAATCAAACTAAACTAAATGCTATGGTTTGTCACAGGAATTGTATGTATAACCTCATTCGTTCTGGGAGCATATAATAACCAACTAAAATATTTATATATGTAACTGTACTTTTGTACGGTTGTCCTTAGTAATCCAGTCAGATTTATTCAGTTATCCATAGATATGAACTCTATAGACTATTTAGTTTTAGAGTATAATCAAAAGGCAATCTATACCTCGCACTTTAGAAATGTATGTAAGTGAAAACTCAATTTGTCTAGTTTAGAAGATCTATCCTGTAAACAAGAGGGAAAATGGAATTATGCATTTTTTTAATGTAATTCATTTATATATCCTTTATTTGAAGATCTCAGATACAGTCCCCAATCCTACATGTGCAACATGGGCATAAACATTATGATATCTCTTCATTAACCAATGATAGCTAGTAGAATACCACGGGTCACGCACAACCACTCCCCCCCCCCCACTCTGTGTTAGCTTATGAGTACACTGAGGGAGGGTGTTGATCTAAACAAATAAATACAGAAAGGAAAAGTATAAACATTTTTATTAACAAAGAAAATTGTATCAAATATTTCATACTATGTATTAATCTCACAATAAGATAAATCAGCGGTGCGCAAATTGGGGGGCGAGTGCCGTGCGGTGGTTACAGAGGCCCCCGCGCTTACCAGCTTCTTGTCCACGCAGCGTAAAATAAGCCCGTTACCATGGAGACGTGACGGCAAATAACGCCGCGGGTCACGTGACGTACAGTGACCCTGCAGCATCCTTTGATGCATCATTAGAGGCGAGGGTGGCGCGACCGAGGAGGCAGCAGGTAAGGGTTAGGGAGTTTGCGCACCACTGAAATACACTAATTACACTATATTAACCAGCTCAATACATTCTGTAATTGGCCATGAATGTAGGGCTTTTTCTAATAATCAATTACTGATTTATTATTGGTTATCCAATTATTGAGCATGCTTTAAATAGTAAGACATTAGTAGATGCAGACTCATCCCTGATGAATCCACACCAAGTGGGGAAACGCGTTGGAGGAGGAGCATAGCAGGCACAGGCTGTGGCCACTCTTGTCAACTGTTTCTCACCTGCAGTCAGTAGTAACCCAAAAGTGATCTCTGCTTGGGAGCTGTAGCGCTGACGGGGGACAAATCACTTGTGTGTTCATTACTTCAGATCCAGGAGGACCATGCATCACTGCGCAAAGACTGAGGAAACTGAAAACACTGGTCGTCAGGGACAGCCGTGGAGAAGAGCTGTGAAGGCTGGCAGAAAGGGGACAGCATCCTCCAAGCGGCTACGTATCTCAACCGAGAGACAAGAGAGTCCAGTGGTTACCCAGGAAACACAGTCCCACGACAGTCCAGCTGACATTGAATGCAGGAGGAGAGAGACTTGAAAGTTTTCTTACTGGCGATTATACCTCCTTTTTATTTCATTTGTTTGAGTGCACAATTATTTATTGTTCAGTGTTATTGTACTTTTTATTGAATACATATATGCTTTATAACGTTTATTTTTCATTTGCGCCCCCAATTTTTTTCTTATTTTTTTCTGAGCTACGTACAAATATATACATGTGTGCATGTGTGCATGTGTGTGTGTGTATGTATGTATGTACAGTTAGGTCCGTAAATAATTGGACACTGAAACAATTTTCATAATTTTGGCTGTGTACGCAACCACAATAGATTTGAAATGAAATAACTGAGATGCAATAGAAGTGCAGACTTTCAGCTTTAATTTAATGGGTTGAAAAAAAATATCGTATGAAACGTTTAGGAATTGCAACCATTTTCATACACAGTCCCCTTATTTCAGGGGATCAAATGTAATTGGATAAATTAACACAATCATAAATAAAATGTTAATTTTTAATACTTTGTCAAGAATCCTTTGCAGGCAATGACTGCTTGAAGTCTGGAACGCATGAACATCACCAAACGCTGGGTTTTCTCCTTTGTGGTGCTTTGCCAGGCCTTTAATGCAGCTGTCTTCAGTTGTTGTTCGTTCGTGGGTCTTTCTGCCTTAAGTTTTGTCTTCAGCAAGTGAAATGCATGCTCGATCGGGTTGAGGTCAGGTGATTGACTCGGCCATTGCAGATTATTCCACTTCTTTGCCTTAAAAAACTCCAGGGTTGCTTTCGCAGTATGTTTTGAGTCATTGTCCATCTGTAAAGTGAAGCACTGTCCAATCAACTTCGCTGAATTTGGCTGAATCTGAGCAGACAATATATCCCTATACACTTCAGAATTCATCCGGCTACTTCTGTCACATCAGCAATAAACACTAGTGATCCAGTGCCATTATAAGCCATGCATGCCCATGCCATCACACTGCCTTCCCTGTGTTTTACAAATGATGTGGTATGCTCTGGATCATGAGCCGTTCCAAGCCTTCTCCATACTTTTTTTCTTCCCATCATTCTGGTACAGGTTGATCTTAGTTTCATCTGTCCAAAGAATGCTCTTCCACAACTGGGCTGGCTTCTTTAGATTTTGTTTGGCAAAATCTAATCTGGCCTTTCTATTCTTGAGGCTTATGAATGGTTTGCACCTTATGGTTATCCCTCTGTATTTGCTCTTGTGAAGTCTTCTCTTTATGGTAGACTTGAATAATGATATGCCTACCTCCTGGAGAGTATTCTTCACTTGGCTGGATGTTGTGAAGTTTTTCTTTACCATGGAAAGGATCCTACAATCATCCACCACTGTTGTCTTCCATGGACGTCCAGGCCTTTTTGTGTTGCAGACCTCACGAGTGCTTTCTTTTTCCCCAGAATGTACCAAACTGTTGATGTGGCCACTCCGAATGTTCCTGCTATCTCTCTGATGGATTTTCTTTTTTTTTTTGCAGCCTAAGGATGCCCTGTTTCACTTGCATTGAGAGCTCCTTTGACCGCATGTTGTGGGTTCACAGCAACAGCTTCCAAATGTGAATGTCACACCTGGAATCAACTCCAGACCTTTTACCTGCTTAATTGATGATTAAATAACGAAGGATTAGCCCACACCTGTCCATGAAACAGCTTTTGAGTCAATTGTCCAATTACTTTTGGTCCCTTGAAAAAGAGGGGGCTACATATTAAAGAGATGTAATTCCTAAACCCTTTCTCCAATTTGGATGTGAATAATCTCAAATTAAAGCTAATAGACTGCACTTTAACTCCATATTCATTAGTTAACTGTAACTTGAATTTATTTTATAACAAAACTTGTGTCAGTGTCCAATTATTTACGGACCTAACTGTATGTATGTATGTATACTTAACTAGTATGGTAAACCCCATCCTCATTGGTTCATTGCATAGCCAGTTAACCAACCCCACACTGATGAGACCCATTAAGGTCGAAACAGCTGTCTGTGGGTGGGTTTTCTGGCTATGCATCTTAACCCTGGCTGTGCTCAAAGCTGTGACCATGCAGCAAGCTTAAGCCTATAGGGAATCAATTGCAATGTAAAGGGGGGTTAGGCTGCACTCCACAAAATAAATTAAGCATACAGTTTACCGGTGCTGCTGGTTCAAGGAAGTACCTGCCAGGCAATTTCCAAAGTATACTCAGGAAAGAAGGATCCAGCGCTCCACGGTTTTCTAGATAAACTAAATTTATTGTGCCACACAACGTTTCGACCAATAGGTCTTTCTCCAGTGACTAGTCACTGGAGAAAGACCTATTGGTCGAAACATTGTGTGGCACAATAAATTTACTTTATTTAGAAACCGTGGAGCGCTGGATCCTTCTTTCCTAAGCCTATAGGGAACCATGTTAAAAATGGTTTTGAAGCAAAAGGTGACACTGTGTGTCCATTTGCATGTCATTTCCCAGAATCCCTTGCTGCAGTGGAAGTGCTGTGTGCTGTGTGCTAATGGTGAAAGGTGGGGTTGCAAACCTGTCTAAGACATGCAAATGAGCATACATTAATATTTCCATTTGCTATATGCTTGCTGTGGAGGGTTTTTGTCACTTTTTTTACCCACCATAACTTAAGTATATATATATATATTTTTTTTATATATATATTTTTATATTATATTTATTACACATTTTCAGCTTTTTTGTTAGCTCCTTTGTCTTATTTTTTGCACCTGGGTCCCTCTGAGTCTCTATAATACCTATTTTATCTCCTTCTACATTTAGTGGTTATTCAGCTATCTCTTTATTCTTAGGGTATTGTTTACCATGTATTGACATCTGTTTCTTGTATTATATATATTATATATATGTTACTATGCAAGTTATCTACCAATGACATTCTACTTAATCTTTTTGGTTAACCTTTTTGGCTAACTTGTGTGCTTAATTTTTGTTTTACAATTGTGATATATAATTAATGCACTAGTTGAAGCGCTTAATACTATATGCAATAATATATTTGGTCCTTAGGATTAAAATTGTGAATCCGTATCTATGTGTGCTTTGGCATATATGGGGGTTAATCCAACCCTATTATCATCATGTGTATCTCATTACTAATCCTCTGTCTTCTATGCTCTGATTGGTCTTATGTACTATATAACTGTGCATAATGCCTATGCTAGTATCTCCTGATGAAGTCTCGTTCGAGACGAAACGCGTAGAGATTGCTGTGGAGCCTACTGTCCAGTTTGTATATTTTATACTGACACTCATCTGCATATATTGCACTTTTGCTGCGTTGCTAGCATTTTGCTACCAGCCATTCAGACATTCAAGTTCCTGTTTACATTGTGAACTCTCTCCGGCTGAAACCTCGCTGACGTCATCGAGCTCACGCGAGATTTGATTCAGTGTATGCTCTGTGTAGCGCCGGAGCAAGGGGAAGGCGGCGTCCCTCGTGGCTTTCGGTCCCTGCTGGGACATAGAGGGGCTATTGTGGCAAGACACACCGCGGACATCACACCGAAGTCCTCCTCTTTGAGTTCCTGCGTCTGAATGGGCTGAGTTGTACTCAAAAATGCATTTTATTCAGCTCTGTTTGTAAGTGTGTATTTTTATCCCTTATTCCATAAATTTATTGTTATACAATTTTACGCTATGAGTGCGCCTGTTTTTTCTGTGTTTTTGTATATATATATATATATATATATATATATATATATATATATATATATATATATATATATATATATATATATATATATATAATACTGAGTTAAGTTATGGTGAGTAAAAAAAGTGACAAAAACCCTCCACAGGAAAGCAAATATGCAAATATAGCTGTATGCTCATCTGCATGTCTTAGGCAGGTCTGCAACCCCGCCTTTCCCCATTATCACCCAGCATACAGCACTTCCACTGCAGCAAGGGATTCTGTGAAATGACATGCAAATGAGCACACAGTGTCACTTTTTGCCTCAATAACCATTTTTAACATGGTTCCCTATAGGCTTAAGCTTGCTGCATGGTCACAGCTTCGAGCACAGCCAGGGTTAAGGTGCATACCCAGAAAACCACCCACAGACAGCTGTTTCGACCTTGATGGGTCTCATCAGTGTGGGGTTGATTTTACTGGGAATGCAAGAGAGGCTTATGGGATAGGCCAAACCATCATCCGGCATCTCAGGAAACAGGGAGTCCCGTAGCTGAAAATAACAGAGTTCAGCTCCGGAGGAATTGGTGGGGGGCGGAGAGAGCATCGTTCTTAATAGTACTTGCCTAAGGGTAGCACATACCCTAGGGACGGGCCTGCAAATACCTAACTTGAATAAACATCTAATATACACACAGGTTTGTGTTGGTGTTGAAGATTAGATCGAAGTGCACTACACAGGTGCATTTGTATTGTCATAACCTTTCACATCTTCTCCCTTGGTACATGTTGAATGACAGACACAAACAGTTCTTCTCTTCTCAGTAAGAAAAGGAATAGAAAATGATGCCCGTTTGTACAGTTATGCCTCAAGGACAACCGCGGTGAAAAAAAATATATACTAATTGGGTGGTCATGTTTAATACAAGCTTTTTTACTGGTTCTCTGTAGAATTAAACCATGGCTATGAACAGATGTTCTTATAAAATGGCTAGTGTTTCTGCCTGGGACATTTTGCACATAAACTGTACTTGGTTTAAGGAAGTAAGGCTCTTGAAATATATTTCACTATTCATTCCATTGAAATGTAGTATTTTGCATATTCAATCTTCTGGCTCATGTCAAAGCCATACGGTTCAATATTCCTGAGTAGTCCAATTACACCAACAGAATCCTCAGACCACGTGTGGCAGACAAAAGTAAAGCAAGAGATTAAGAAGCAAAGAAAGCAAGGGGATATACAGCCGATCAAGTGAAGCCTGTGCTGAGTTGTAACGCATCATTAAGCTGATTTGCAGATATTCCTTTAAAGTGTTCTCCACATGGCAGTTAACCATTACTGGAATCTACAGATCTGCGGAATAAAAATGTACTTGCAATATTTTTTACCAGCTTGTTTAATGTATACAGTACAAAGATATTGAAATAGATACTTACAACGGTTAAATGTACTCAAACTTTTTATATTTTATCTTGTCAAACTGTGTTATTAAGATATTTCAGATTTACTTCTAAAGAAGTTCTCAGTATACCTTGTATCTTTTTTTTATACTGATGTTTAAACTTTAATCCGGCATTTGAAGCAATCTTTCTCTCCTTGAAAATGTCCCTCCAGCATCTCAACCTACTGTACACTTGAAATACTTTCACCATCCTTTTCACGCATGCCATGAATGTACATTGAACTTTAGGAAATTTGTGTCTACTACATTCATGTTCTTGCCAAGTCCTGCCATTTCCTCTGGTAAACGCTTTAAAGTGACCAAACCAGATAGTTTTTTTTTTTCATTGTCTTTTAGCGACTGCAGCCTTTTTCTAGTGACCTTCTTGCACTTGTTTAAACTCTTCTCCCACTGGACCTTTACCCCTGCCGTTAATCACTACCTAGCTAACCATACAGGCATAACCTGGTTTAAGGACACTCACTTTAAGTACACTCGCGAGTAAGTACATATCGTTCAATAGGCAAACAGCAGCTCGCGCATGCGCCTGTCAGCATGTCCTGAACAGCAATACCGTCTCCCAACCTGTACCGAAGCTGTGCGCAAGCGGGGAGACTATAGAGCCTGTTACACATGCGTTATTTACATCAGTTATGCCCGTATAGGACGATTGCAGTACAGTACATGCATCGATAAGTGGGAAAAAGGTAGTGCTTCACTTTAAGTACATTTTCGCTTTACATACATGCTCCGGTCCCATTGCGTACGTTAATGCGGGGTATGCCTGTATTTTCTACTGAAGGGAAGAGGTCTTCATTATTATTCTTGCAAGTTATTCAGCTGTTTACCATTTCTTCTACCCACACGCATCCACTATATTTAAATAAACTTATGAAACATTCAGAGACAGAGTACTTCTGCTAATTGTTGATATATAAAAAAAAAAACAAATACAATATAAACCAGTGTCACATTTACAACAAAACTGATAAGTGTTCTTGACCAACAAGAGCCCGCTTAATTCTATGTATAAAGAAGAGACCAAAATAATGATTTTTTTAATGTAACGTAGAATATAAAAAGATTACCATTCAACAATATGACTGACTGCAAGCCATAACTCTGAGCCAACAACTCCATGCCTATCCTTGCTTTGGTCATGGTAAATTTGTTTTTTCAATATTTTGTAAATAATTTGTAGATTGTCGTTTGGTCACATACTGTTGCAAAATGAAACGAAGGGCCATATTTGCCAACTGGTACTAGATTCGTAAGGCACCTTACAGATCATTTAAGAGAACACAGCCAGTATTTTCATAGTAGTATATTATCTTTCTTGTTCTTTTGATGGTACTTTTTTAGTTGAAGCTCAAGCACACAGCCTGCCTACACGTGCGCTCGTGCACACACATGCGATTACAGATCTTTTATATGTACTGTTTAAAAAACTAATAAAATACACATTATAAAGTACTGAACCTTTACTATGGGTATGTCCAGTAAAATAGTGTGTGCCTCTTCACAAATCATTTCATTTGATGTTGCTCGAAATGGAAATGGCCATATACTGTACATATCAACAAGATCTTAACAGAACATAAGTAACAGAATTTTAGTAATATTAATAAACATTTTTGTTTGCATTCAGTCGCGAGTGCTCACCACAAACAAGGCGGGACCTCGAGGCTTAAGTGGGGATATTGATAGCCACCGACCAACAACCGAGCAAGCACGTCCGAAGTGCAGAGTGGTAGTCGTGTAGCTGGGTCAGGGTAAGAGAGGTCAGAATGGTCTAGGTACTTGCCGTGGTCAGGGAGAGGAGAAGGTCGGATAGTCGTTGATGCGGTGCCAGAGTCCAGGAGTAGAGAGAGAAGAGTAGTCGAATCCGTAGCCGTGGTCCAGGGATCAGAGAAGTCAGGAGTCCGGGTACAAGCTGAGGTCAAAAATACAAAGCAGGAACAAGGCAAGCAACAGGAAGCAAGGAGGTAAGCACACAAGAAAGTTTATGCTCAGCCAATTTGCCAAGGGGCTGGCTGAGCATATAAAGTAGAGAGAGCCAATGGGAAGGCTGCAGGGAGTGAGCATCCTCGGTATGCTGTATAGTGATATGAAGGGGCGGAGCCCGTAGCAGCAGTGGAATAAGTGATCCTGTTAACCCTTTGAGTGCCTGTGACCGCAAGGCGTCTGCACGTATTCCGCGTACGCTGTGCCCTGCCCCTGTCGTCACAGAGGCGGGACCTGGAGGTGGTCCCCACGGTGTCAGTCTTCCTCGCGGGGCAGCGCCTGCGCGCAGGCTGTGGCTGACGTGCGTCACCTGTGACGTCGCAGGATGTGTCACGGGGCGGTGCCAGTGGACGGTCACTGCGGTATCTGCCCTTCCAACAGCGCGGTGCCTGGAGGCAGGTTGTGGCAGTCACACGTCATTGGTGACGTCGCGAGATGCATGACGGGTGCGGGCCTTACGCTGATCCTCACACTACAAACAAAACTATCTTGTGGAGATCACTCAATGATCTGTATGTGAAGTGAGAGTATGTTGCTACCAACAAAACCTGGAAATAAAAACTGTGCTATGGGACCATGGAACATCCCATTTCCTTGATGTTATATATTTTCAAAGGGGAAGTCCCACATAGTGGGTAAAAACAATTAAACAATTTGCTAATGTACATTGTTTCCTTAGAAAGATTCAATCAGATTTAAATGAACAAATTGAACACAAAAATCATGACACAAAAATGTTGTTCTTGTCTTTCAGTCTCCTGAATTAATGCATATCAGCTATTGTGTTTATCTATAAAAATTAAAAGGAGACAAAGCGCACCAAGGTAAACATATAGTAATATTTATACCAGTAAAAGCCAATATCCAAAATTTACAAATTAGTAAGTAACATTAGTCTTATAATGGAAATTCCGGATATTGATGCTGCGTAGTATCGAAGCCAGGAGCAGCAGAGCACAACTAGCAAGACCGCTTCCACAGTAACCACGCTGAATACCGAAATGACCTTTCCAAGGGTTCCACCATGGCTTCCACCTTCCATTCAGTCATCAGCGATGAAGCGGTAACAAATCGCGAGTGCTGAAGAGGCTGTGGCACTCTGGTGGTGTGGTGGTGTGGTCCCCTCCAGCATTCAAAGGGGTTAAAGCAGGAATGGTAGATAAACTTTTATACAGCCTTGTAGCCTGGGGTCTAGTAATTTTACGTGTTCTCGTAATTAAAAAAAACACGGTACCGTACTTTGGTTTTGTTGACCTTCCTTGTGTCCTCCTTTGCCATGTCGGTACCTACAGCCTTCTGGGATGGATGTTTAGGGATCGCTAAGTTGGTCCATAACAAATAAACTATTGCAATTTCATGGAGGTCAATGCTCTAGTGTCCAGATCAGCACTATTGCAGGTTAATCAGCACCCCAAACAGATTATTTCTTATTGAAATTACATAAAACGTAGGCCATGAATAACCCACAAAATGAGCAGTTCGGTCATAAAAAAATACAAAGACAACAGCAGGGATATTAAAAAATTGAGAAATGTACTGTATTCAATCTAAATGACATATTGTAGTAAGATTACAGTCTACAGTACTCAAATGATCATACATATATGCATACAACATGTACAGAGTAATATTTTAAACATTCAAATACAGTACAAAAGTTAATACCTTACCGAAAAAATAACAGGCTGACACCCTAGTAAATGAGAATCGATGTTTCGGCCTTAAGATCGCCTTTATCAAGAGTATAAATACTTACACATCCACCCCACTTTTGTGCTCATTATCGGCGGCTGCCATCATGGCGTCATGCATTTTTATGACCTAATGTATCTATGATGTGAATGAGAGATACCATCTGAGCAATTGTCATACATTATGTTATAGTTATACTCATTCACTCAGAGTTGTATCTAGTTCCCAAACATTAACAGGTGGGAACCAGAAGATGTTTATCATTTTATTTTTTATTCTATAAGACGTGGGTCAAACATGTTTTGGGACCATGTGCTTCTTCATGCTCCACACAAAGGACTTATAGGATATTGTTGAAAACATTTATATGTAAAATATGCAATTTGTGACCTCTACATGGTCACATCTGGCTCTAGATTGACAAGTTAACGTGGTGTTTTTTTTTTTTTTTTGTAAATATTTTTCCTTTATTGGTGTCATACATCGCAGGGGTACATAATATCGACACTGGCTCACAGGCCAACTTGTAAATACGGCGCAGTGCATGTACATGGCATAGAAAAGGTAAATGACACACAATAAACCCTTTTTCCTTCTTTCAATAGTGAAAAAGAGAGGGGGAGACGAAGGAAAGGTGGATAGTTGGGAACGACTTCAGGAAGAGAGGGGGGAGGGGGTTAGGGTTCGTCGGCCGTAGGGGGGGGGGGGAGAGGAGTAGCTAAGGGGTTTATGTGGGGGTTGATAGTCCTATCCAGGGTTCCCAGGTAGAGTAAAATTGTGGGTTTTTTTGCTTTAACATTGCCGTCAGTTTTTCCATGCTCATAATTCCGTCTATTCTTGTTATCACAGTTCTTCTGGAGGGGGCTTTAATTTTCTTCCATGCCGCCGCGACACAGCATCTCGCAGCTGTCAGCATTGCCGCCGCGAGTCTGGTCGCCGGGGCAGGGAGGTCGTCAATTGGTTTTCCCAGCACGTAGGTCAGCGGGTCCAGGGGTATTTCTATATCCAGGGTCTCGGTCAGGAGGCCCTGGATCCGGGACCAGAATCTTTGGATCTCCGGACATGTCCACCAAATATGGGGCATGTCCCCCCTTTGACCACAACCTCTCCAGCATTCGTCTGAAGTGCCTGGGTAGATTTGGCTCAGTCTACTCGGGGTCAGGTACCAGTGGAATAATATTTTATAGATGTTTTCTTTTGTGACGGAACAAATTGAGGTTTTGGTGGCTGCTTCCCAAATATCCTCCCAATCCTCAAGGTCCAAGTTGGTGTTTAGGTCTTCATTCCATTTCTGCATATATAGGTGGTTAGGGGGGGGCTGAGATGCTTCGAGCGTTTTATAAATCTCTGATATGAGGCCCTTTTGGTATTCGCCTTTGAGGCAGAGGGTCTCGAATCTAGAACGCGGCGGGAACTTGAGAGTAGGGGATTGGGTTCTTAGGAAATGTCGGATCTGGAGGTATTGGAAAATGGGCAAGTTGGGGGACGCGAATGTGGTTCTTAATTCCGGGAGGGACATGGCCTCGTCTTTTTCCAGCAAATCCGCAACCACTCTGATGTTTAAGCCTTGAAATTGGCTGAATTGGGATCGGGCGCATCCGGGTGGGAAGTCCGGGTTCCCGAATAAGGGGGTCAGTTGAGAGGGGGTTGAAGCTAGGCCATATTTCCCTTTGGTTTTTAACCATGTCGACCTCGTGCATCTCATTGCCCCGAGACCTAGTCTCAGCGATTTCCTGTTTTTGAGAGCTGGGGACCACAGTAGGGTCGGGAGGGGGTTCGGGAAAGCGTGGTGTGTCTCGATCTCCAGCCAGCAATTGGTGGCGGGGGAACTTTTCCATACTACCGCCTGCCTCAGTTGGGCCGAAAGGTAGTATCGGAGTATGTCCGGGGCCCCCAGGCCCCCTCTCGACCTCGAGGCTAATAGGACCGATCGTGGGACCCTGGCTCTACGTTGTTGCCATATAAATCTTAATATATGGGCCTGAATATTCCTCAGTTCTGCTAGTGGGACAGGGACGGGGAGGGTCTGAAAGAAGTAGAGCAAGCGGGGTAGGATGTTCATTTTGGTGGATACTATCCTTCCGAACCAGGAGATCTGGTGGGATAGCCAGGTCTCAAGATCTTTTAAGATCTGGCGGAAGAGGGGGGGGTAGTTAATTTGATACAGCGAGTTATATGAACTTGCTATTTTGATTCCGAGGTATTTGATGTGGGAGGTGTTCCATTTATATTTAAATTTCTGTTGTAGGGCTGACCATACGGGGTTCGGGAGGGAGATGCTAAGCGCCTCTGACTTGTCAGTATTGACTTTATAGTCTGATAGTTGGCCAAATTCGTCAAGGAGTTTTTCTAAGTTAGGGAGGGAGGTGAGGGGGTCTGACAGAGTGAGAATTATGTCGTCGGCGAACAGGGATATTTTGTATTCCCTGTCTCCGATTGGGATACCTTTAATAGTGGGTTCAGTTCGAATTCGGGCGGCCAGGGGCTCTATGGATAGGGCGAATAGTAAAGGGGAGAGGGGGCAGCCTTGTCTGGTGCCGTTTTGTATTTTTATTGGGTTGGAGCGGCCTCCTGGAAGTTTTAGTAGGGCTGTTGGATTAGTATAGAGGGCCCGGACGCCGGCAAGAAATGGTCCGGAGAAGCCGAATTGGCGCATCGTTTGGTCTAGATAGGACCATCTGATGCGGTCAAAGGCCTTCTCCGCGTCGAGACTTAGTATCAGGGCCTGGGATTGTTTGAGGTGCACGTGGTCTATAATATCAATAATTTTGCGGGTGTTGTCAGAGGCCTGTCTTCCTGACACAAATCCCACCTGGTCTATATGAATTAGCCTTGGGAGAATAGGATTCAGCCTGTTTGCTAGGATTTTGCTGAAAAGTTTGAGGTCAGAGTTTAGGAGGGATATTGGGCGGTAGCTGCCGCATTGAAGGGGGTCTCTGCCCTCTTTATGAATAATAGCCAGATTGGCTGCCGACATAGTGTCTGGGATCTGTTGGTCTTGCATAAAGGAGTTGTACATTTCTAGGAGGTGGCGGGACAGGGGGCCTACAAATTTTTTATAGTACCCGTTGGAAAATCCGTCGGGACCGGGTGTTTTAGCTAATTTAAGTGAGGATATCGCTTTTTTTAGTTCCTCTAGAGTTATTTTCTTGTTTAAGAACTCGAGTTCTTCCTGAGTGAGGGATGGGAGGTTGCATTTGGTTAGATAGTCGGATGTATTTTTGGCGATATCTTTTGGCATGCTAGTTGGGTGGAGATTGTAAAGATCTGTGTAGAACTCTGCGAATTCATTCGCGATGTCCTTCTCGTTATAGGAGACTAGGCCGCTTTTAGTCCTGATCTTTGTGATCTGGGACTTTGTCCTCAAGCCTCTTAATTTGGAGGCCAGAAGTTTGTCCGCTTTGTTGCCCCTATCGTAGAACCGCTGTTTGGTCCATTTCAGGGCTCTCTCTACCTCGTCAAGTTGCAGCACTTTTAGGTCGGATCTCGCTTTCTCGAGTGTTCTGAACACCTTTTTTGATAAGGATTGTTTGTGTGAGCGCTCTAGCGCTAGGATTTTATCCGTGAGTTCCTTCTGGGCTCTCTGTTTAAGTTTCCTCTTGTAGGAGGCTATTGATATAAGTTCCCCTCTGATGGTGGCTTTGTGGGCCTCCCACAGAGTTGCTGCTGAGGGCACTGAACCTTTGTTTATTTGGAAGAAGGTGATCAGTTTTTGTTTCACTGTTTTGACTACTAGTGGATCGTTGAGAAGCGAGTCGTCGAGTTTCCAATTGTATGTTAAGGACTTGACGAAAGGCAGAGAGAGGGTGAGTACGATAGGGGCATGGTCAGACCACGTTATTGGGCCTATTTCGGAGTGGGAGGATGCCTGGAGTACATTATTGGTGCCCAGAAAATAGTCGATCCTCGAGTAAGACTGATGGGGGGTTGAGTAGAAAGAGTAGTCTCGCTGACCCACGTGCTGGGCTCGCCAAATATCTGTCAGAGAGTACTCCCCGAGGATATCTTGAAATTTTTGGGCTTTTGTCTGTAGTTGGATGGAATATGGGGCAGTAGTTTGGCCTGATCTGTCATGGGCTGGGTTAAGTACCATATTTACGTCTCCGACTAGGAGAAGGGAAGAGAGCGTCGGTTGGTCGAGGGTGCTAAGGAGGTTCTGTAGGAATTGGGTTTGGTTGGCGTTTGGGGCGTAAATATTTAGGATGGCTAAGGGGGAGCCTGAGAGCGTACCTTGGAGGAGTATGTACCGTCCCTCGGGGTCTTTAGTTACCGTCGTCAGGGCAAATGGTATGTTGTTTTTAATCAGGACGGCCACCCCTCTTTTCTTGCTGGGGGAGGAAGCGAAAAACGCTTGGGGGTACACGTGTTTAAATGTGTTTGGCGGGTCTACATTGTTATAATGGGTTTCTTGGATACAAATTATATCCCCTTTAGTTTTTTTAAATTCTTGAAGGGCTAGTTTGCGTTTGCGAACCGAATTAAGGCCTTTGACATTCAGGGAAATAATTTTGATCGACGCCATCAGTGTGGAGGGGGGGTCTCGGGGATAAGCCCCTGTCCCTGAATTGTTCCCATGTCAGGGTTGGTTCGTGTGTCTGGTTGGGTATGTGGGGGGTAGTCTTTAGTGGTCCCACAAGGGGTATTGGGTGGAGGTCGACGGGGGGAGGGTGGGGTGGTGGGGGAGAGGTGGGGGGGGGGGGGGAGGACACAGGAGGACAAGAAAGAGAATGGGCTGTCTTGGAGCCCGAAAAAGGTTCCTCTTGACATTTTGATGTCAAGGGGATGGGGTGTAAAAAAAACCCTGGGAGAACTTTCGGGGCGTCACTCACGGACCGTAGCCAGAAAGAAGGGTCCAGCACCCCCACCCCATTGCTTATGGGGGGGGGGGGGGGTCCCTAGTAAGGAAGGGCACCTCTGGATTATGGAGGCCTTACTCTCCTTTGGTTTGGGCCATAGATAATCTTTTACATCTTTAGTAAACATTGTTTTTTTTCCCCTTATGTTAAGTCCTTGTCTGTGTGTTCTTTGTGAGTTCCGGGGGGGGGTGGGGGGGGGAGGAGGGAGGAAGGGGGGTGGAGGGGGGGGAGGGGAGGGGGGGGGACGGGGGGTGTTGGGGAGGGGGGAGGGGTGGGGGGGGTCGATGGGGGGGGGGGCAAGGGGGGGGGTGAGGGAGGGGGGGAGAGGGGGGGGAGGGTTGGGGGGAGGGAGGGGTGGGGTGGGGTAGGGGTGGGGGGGGGAGGGAGGTAGGGGTGGGGGGGGGGAGGGGGGGAGGGAGGTAGGGGCAGGGGGGGGAGGGGGGGGGGGAGGGGGGGGAGGGGGGGGGGGAGGGGGGGGGAGGGGGGGGAGGGGGGGGGAGGGGGGGGGAGGGGGGGTGGGGGGGGGGAGGGGGGGGGAGGGGGGGGTGAGGGAGAGGGGATAGGGGGGAGGGGATAGGGGGGGAGGGGTGGGGGGTGAGGGAGAGGGGGGGGAGGGGATGGGGGGGGGAGGGGATAGGGGGGGGGGGAGGGGATGGGGGGGGGGAGGGGATAGGGGGGGGGGGATAGGGGGGGGGGGCGGGGGGCATCTGGTAAGGTAGGGGGGGGGGGAGGGGGGTATCTGGGAATAGGGTGGGGGCGGGAGGGGGGGGGCGTGCGGAGTACACATAGGTGGCATATAGGTTAAACCTTGCTCTCGGGGGGAGTCCCAGTCTATGGCTGAGGCTTCCCTTGTATTCTGCTATTGTCAAATTGCAACAATGGAACACCTTTAAACATTGGTTTATAACAGTGTAGGTTCCCCTGGAGGGGACAAGGGGGGGGCTAGCATATAGTATACACATAGTTAGCAGGGGGTTAAAACCTTGTTCTCGGGGGGAGTTCTCATCATAAGCCTAGGTTTCCCTTGCGTTTTGCTGGTATCAACTGCTCATTGGGATGCGTTCAAACATTGGTATATAGCACTACAATTTAGCATAACATAGATCGTTACTTCTCTGGGGGGGGGGGGAGGGGGGCATACTGGGGTAGGGGAGGGGGGGAGGGGGAGCACATGGTATACCAGAGTTCAGTAAGGAATTTATACATTGCACTCAGACGGAATCACGTTCTTAGAGCGAGAGATCCCTTATATAGCTCCATTTTAAATTAGAACATCAATAGTTATTTATACATTGGCATATATCTATACATATTGGGTAAACATAGTCCGGATCTCTGATCTTGTGGGGGGGGGGCAGGTCAGGGAGGGGGGGGGGAAGCTGTCCGCGGCAGGGAGGGGGGTGGGGAGATCTTTTGGGGGGCAGTATAACTTGGTGTTTACTTTGACTAGTGGGGGGGAGGGTAGGAAGAGAAAAAATGGGGGGGGGGGAGGAGGGGGGACATCTGGCTTATTCGAGTGTTTGGGACTTGCCTCTGGAGGGGGCTTAGTTTTGGTCTGGGGGGGGTGTTTGGAGGTGAATAGCTGAGGTTTTTATAGTGTGTCAGCTGTTGTGAAGTGGGCTGAAGTATCCAGTGCCACACCGGCTCAGATCCGGGGGGGGGGGGAGGGGTAGGGGGAGGTGGCGGGGGGGGGAATGTATGGGGTGGAGAGGGGTGGGGATTGAGGGGGGGGCAGGGGGATTCAGGGGGGGGGGGGCATACACTTGCGGGTTCAATTGGGGGGCCCTATGATTCTGGGGGTGAGCCCCGGTAGGGGTGCTCAGTTGATTCAAGGCCTTGGACATATGTAATTTTCGGATTGACAGCAAGGGGGGAGGGGTGGGGGGGTAGTTCGGGGGGAGCGCGGTAGGCTGGAGAAGTGGGGCTTTCTTTGGGGGATATCGGGGTACAGCATCTTTGCCATAGGGATGGGAGAGGGAAGAGGGGGGGTGGGGGGGGGAGGATTTTTGTTCATACAACCTGCCACTTGCGGGAAGGGAGGGGGGGGTGGAGGTTGCTCCCGGGGGCGGATCGCGGGGTGCTGAGTCCGTATGTGGGGTCTCTGGGCCTGATGTCCTGGTGTGTGGGCTCCTTAGGTTGGGGATCTTGGGCATCTCTTGTCCATCGGGAGCGCCAACCGGGCATGCTTATGGGGGAGAGCAGCAGCAGGTCCGCGGCTCTGGTGTCTGTGTCTCTGATGGTGCAGCTCCGGAGCACGTGAGTGACTCGATAGGACCGCGCCCGGAGAGGAGCAGCTTGGTTGCCGATTCCTCTCGTTGCTGTCCGAGACACCCCGAGCGGGGTCCTGGTTCCCCTCGGTCTCAGGTGGGGGCGGTGAAGGTAAGTGGGCATTTAACGTGTGTGGGGGGGGGGGGGGAGGGGAGGGTTAGGGGGGGGTTAGGGTGGGAGGAATATGGGGAGGTACTGGCAAGGGGAGGGGGGGGGGTAGGGTTGGGGGGGGGAATAGGAGGGGGGGGTGGGGAATTGGGGGGGGAGGGAAGGGGAAGGTAATTTCGTGGGGTGTAGTCTAGGGGGACTCGGGTCCAGGGGAATATTTTGTTTATTACGGATTCTTATGCTGGGTGTATACTGTGGTCTTTAGGGCCTCTGGAACTGCGTGGGATGACTGCAGGGGCCGCGTGTGGTTTCCTTGGGCCTCACAGCTGGCTGGCTCATCGGGGTTCACCGGAGGCGTTGGCTCGCCAATCTTTCCGATGTGCGGGGGGCTTCTTGGAGGGTCGTCTCCGGCGTCTCTTCAGTGCTGGGGCGGTTGCTCTTCTGCGGTGGGAGAGGGATTCCTAACGCTTTCAGGAAGTTCTTGGCGTCTTCAGGGGTTGTTACTGTGTGGTGGCGGCCATTGCGCAGAACCACTAGTTTGAAGGGGAATCCCCAGCGGTACTTTACCCCCTGGTCCCTGAGGTAGGAGGTGAGTGGGCGCAGTGCGTTTCTTTTATTTATTGTCAATTGGGAGAGATCGTTATAGAGTTGAATTTGCACTCCATCCATAGTCACAGTCCTCACTTCTCTAGCCGCTGACATGATGCGGTCTTTAGCAGAGTATGCGTGCATTCTCAGCACCACATCTCTGTGACGGTTTGGGTCCGCTGATTTCTGGGCCAGGGCTCTGTGGGCGCGATCTGTATGTAGGTCATGTTCTGAGAGATCAGGGACGAGCTGCAGGAAGAGTCTGCGGAGGTATGGTTGGAGTTCTTCATGGGTGATGGATTCAGGAATATTTTTGAGGCGGATGTTCTGCCTCCGCTCTCTGTTCTCCATGTCTTCTAGTTTGTCTTGTATGTGTCGGATCGCCTCTCCGCATCTCAGTACTTCCTCGTGGGTCTCAGCCTGTTCGTTTGAGATTCCCTCCATCTTCACCTCCAGATCTTCCGTCCGCTCCGTCAGTGCTTCCACCTCTGCCCGGATGGTTTGGAGGGCCTTTTCCGTGTCCTCCTGTACTCCCCTCCTCATTTTGGTGATTAGAGCATCAAAAAAGTCTTTATTTAGGACGGGGGGGTCCGAGTCAGTCGGGCTGTGTCGGCCGCTGCGCGCCTCGTGCTCTGGGTCTTCTCCGGCGCCATCTTGCTCCTCGGGGCTGATCTCAACCTGGCGTTGCGCCGGAGGGAAGAACTTGGTGACGGGGCATTGGTTTTTTCTCTGCGGTTTCCCTGCCATCTCTCCGGTGCTTATTCCTGGTGTGGGGTCAATTTTCGGGGGGTTTGGGATGTAGAATCAGCTTATTCTAGTGTATAGATTGGTGAGGGTGCCGGGAGCTCTCTCACTAGCAGACCATCGGCTGTGACGTCACCGGAAGTCTCTCAAGGTGGTGTTTTTTTAAAATATTTATTTGATTAAAAGTATTACTCTGAAGCTTTGTTCCTTAGCCTGGGCTCTGTTCTAAACCATCCTGGTAAATGGGTTAGTTGGCAAAGTGCGTCATAGTGGACCTTAAAGAAGCAATCCACTCTAACTAATATACATATATATTTTTAAACAGAATTGAAACTGGGGGGTCCTTTAGAGCTGAACCGCACCACTTTTATTTCTAGGGCCCCCAGCTACTGTATTTTGTTTCCTCAGAAAGATTTAAGCTCAGAAACTTCACCAGCTAATATCTCGGGAACCAGGGGGATTACCAGAGCTAAAAATAATAGTGGTCTTTGGCCCATCGGCACCCACCAACTCCCACTCTGTTTAAAGAAAAAATGGGGGGAGGGAGAGGAGATACAGTAAAAGGAACTTCTCCTTTAAGGGGAGATGAATGGTATCCTCTCTCTCTCGGTGACCAATGTGCAGATTCAGAGATGCCTTATATGATTTAAGAGCCAATATTGACTCTGAGTAGGGATTTGTAAGCGCTGGTAATAAATGTATACAGCAACCACATGCAGTAATACTTACAAGTTTCATAAATAATTTCATCTGATTTTTTTCTTTGACAAAAGTCTGTATTATGTTTTATTAAAGGCAAAGAAAACTATGGCCTGTTTGGCTATCCCCTGTGTCTCATCGTCCCTGCAAGAGACACTCACAACAGTTCTAATAATGTTGCTAAGACATATTACACAGCACAATCATCATTATATGGTAGTGCTTTTTCCCCCCTCTATATTTTAATGGTCCTACACTGAAAAAAAGTTCAATTACCCTTTGACTTTTACCAATATTTCAAAATCACTTTGGGGGATAGCAGGAGGAGGATCTGATTGCTCGGTGGGAAGTCCATCTTTATCCGTTTACACTTGTGTTTCCTTGGCTTGCAGGAATAGTATGGTGCTTAACAGGCATTACTACAGAGTCCTGTGGAAAATCTGTGTATCCTGTAATATACTGCAATGTTATGATATCATAACAACTAATGGCACATGAAAACAATGCATGTGTTAATAATTTGGGGGAAAGAGATCTGTGTCCCTTATCGCCCCGTAAGACACAGTGAAAGATACGAACAGGTACCTAAATGATGATTTACTTTCGGTTAACAATGATGATAAAGATACCTTTTTTTTTTTCCTACTGTCCCCGCGGTTACAACCTGCTGGTCTATACATTGCTGATTTAGCATTATGTGGAAGACACCACACTGGAGTGACTAATAGGTAGGATCGCTTATGGGAATGCTGATTCAGCTCACCATCAAAAGACACAACAGCTGCACAATACAGAATGGAAGAAATTCTATTCTCTTGATTTATAAATATGGGGGGGGGGGGGGGGGGGAAGAGAGGAAACAAGTGACCAGATGGAAGGTATTAGAGGTGGATATCATAAAGAAACAAAACTGTAGTAGGAAGAGAGGGACAATGATACCAGAACAAGGGCAGTAAAAATGTAATAACATTTTCAAAGTAAAAATAATAAACAAAAAAACCTTAATAACATTCTTTTTTAAACGTATTCTGGTCCCTCTGCAGCACAGAAAGTCCTGCAGTGGGGTCTGTCCAAGCACACACAGAATATTCCTGTTTCCAGTTCCAACATTGATTTGGAGAAAAGCATGAAAAGCATGATTTTATTCTCTAAAATGTGAGTGTATGACCAATCACAGATATAATCTTTGAAAACTGCACAGACATACTACCCTATGTTTTGTTTCTTCTTTTTGTCTCCTGTTCTGTGCCTAGGCCATTTCTGTTTTCAATGTATATGTATATACAGGCATACCCCGGTTTAAGTACACTCACTTTAAGTACACTCGCGAGTAAGTACATCTCGCTCAATAGGCAAATGGCAGCTCACGCATGCGCCTGTCTGCACGTCCTGAACAGCAATACCGGCTCCCTACCTGTACCAAAGGTGTGCGCAAGCAGGGAGACTATAGAGCCTGTTACAAATGCCTTATTTACATCAGTTATGCACGTATATGACGATTGCAGTACAGTAAATGCATCGATAAGTGGGAAAAAGGCACTGCTTCACTTTAAGTACATTTTCGCTTTACATACATGCTCCGGTCCCATTGCGTACGTTAATGCGGGGTATGCCTGTATACAGTTTTGTGAAAAAGAAAGTACACCCTCTTTGAATTCGATGGTTTTACATAACAGGACGTAATAACAATCATCTGTTCCCCTTAGCAGGTCTTAAAATTAGGTAAATACAACCTCATATGAACAACAACACATGACATATCATGATTGACATATATCATGACGTGTGATGATTTATGTAACAAAAATAAAGCCAAGGATTGTTATTATGTACTGATATGTAAAACCATAGAATTCAAAGAGGGTGTACTTTCTTTTTCACACAATATATATATATATATATATATATATATATATATATATATATATATATATATATATACATATACATATACATATATATATGCGTGTACTGTATGTATGTGTGCGTGTATGTATGCGTGTATATATATACACACACACACTCACACACTAAAACTAGTGAAGTGGAAATAAAACTTTATTGATAGGTAAAGCTTCCTACTTTAGCACAGCAATTATTCAGTAATAGTCTTCCTGTTAGAGGCTAAGCAAAGAACATTCCTTACCTTTGCCATCTGCTTGCTGATTTGAAGTCTTTGGTGTGCTAGATGCAGTTCAGCTGCTAGCTTTATTTTAGCTTTCTTGAGCTCATTGGCAAAAGCAGTAGCTGCCTGTTTTCCTTTCTGTAATACAGCTACTTGGTGTTGTAAGGATGCAACTCTTTTCCGTAAAGATGCCAGGGAAATACCATGTTTGAAAGCCACAATTTTGTTTCTCTTCTCTCTTCGTACTAAATATCAAACGAGAATGGTCAAAATAGATCACAAATGGTTCTTTACATTAATCTACGGTAAGAAAACATATTTGGTGGGCAAATCAATATTTGTAGGCAAAATAAATAAATGAAATAGAACGGTGCTCCAAGTAGATGTTGCAATTGTTTTTCATTTAAGAAATAAAGGAAAATGAACCGGACATGCCATTTTGTTTGTTTGTTAATAGAAAGATCAAAATGAGCATGCCTTGAGTGTCTTGTACACCTGTATTTTGTGTATTTAATAAAATATGGAGAAATATGCAAGAGGAGGAAATGTCATTGTTTCAGACATGACAGTCTTCAGATGTTTGGCAGGTTTCTACAGTATATAATTCAAATTGAAGAATGATGGGTTGTAAAAGGCTAGGAATGCAAAGAGAGTTTAAATTCTGAAGAACACCCTATTTTTACAATCCATTGGTACAGAATAACAGACAAAGCAAAAGGTAACATCTGTCCATTTTTGGAATCGCAAAAACCATTTTAGAGCTCCTATAAACAAAAAAGAACACAAACTGACACATTATTGGAGGCATTCTAGTTTAAAATAGTCAGTAGTTGTTGCTGTGTATCAGATTATAATAAAGTAGAGAGACATTTTGGAATTAAATGTTAATGTGAACCAAATGGAACCCAGTATTGTCCTCGACAATCAAGAATGTCCACAAAAGAACCTGGTTGACCGAGCCATCCTATTACTCAGTACACAAGCCATTCTATTACTCAGTACACAAGCCATCCTATTACTCAGTACACAAGCCATCCTATTACTCAGTACACAAGCCATTCTATTACTCAGTACACAAGCCATTCTATTACTCAGTACACAAGCCATCCTATTACTCAGTACACAAGCCATCCTATTACTCAGTACACAAGCCATCCTATTACTCAGTACACAAGCCAGCCTATTACTCAGTACACAAGCCATCCTATTACTCAGTACACAAGCCATTCTATTACTCAGTACACAAGCCATCCTATTACTCAGTACACAAGCCATTCTATTACTCAGTACACAAGCCATCCTATTACTTAGTACACAAGCCATCCTATTACTCAGTACACAAGCCATCCTATTACTCAGTACACAAGCCATTCTATTACTCAGTACACAAGCCATCCTACTACTCAGTACACAAGCCATCCTATTACTCAGTACACAAGCCATTCTATTACTCAGTACACAAGCCATTCTATTACTCAGTATACAAGCCATTCTATTACTCAGTATACAAGCCATTCTATTACTCAGTATAAAAGCCATTCTATTACTCAGTACACAAGCCATTCTAGTACTCAGTATACAAGCCATCCTATTACTTAGTACACAAGCTATCCTATTACTCAGAATACAAGCCAACAAGATTGTAATCAATAGCCGGGATTAATCAAGCGACATAAAATGCAGGTGATTGACACTATACATACATACATACGTGTGTGTATATAGTGTCAATATGAGGTTTGTCAAAATCCATTCCTGGTTTTCAGATTCCGGTTCGGGATTTTGCGCTTGCTCGCCCTCTGTGGCAGGATCATCCATTTTTGCTCCTGGCAACTTCCTTTAAAAGGACAGCACGGTTAGCAGGAAGTTGCAGAGCAAAGTTCATTTATTTAGTTGTAAAAACATTTTACCAGGAAGTAATTCATTGAGAGTTACCTCTCGTCTCTCACGTTACCAGACCCGGCTCACGTACCTCGACTACCTTTGATTTCAGCTTGCCCCGACCATTGCAAGTACCTCGACTAACCTTCGACTTCAGCCTGCCTCAACCTCTGCAACCACACCAACTACGCAACTCTGCTGCCAGCCCTGACCTTCGGCTTTTGACTCACTACTCTATCAGGACTCTGTCCCTTGGCTCAGGTCGGTTCTTTCACCTTCCTACCTCAGCCCTGCGGGTCTGTTTCCTGCTTGAGACGAGCATCGTTACAGTCAATCACCGAAATTTCAACTATAGAACATACCCCTGCCATTAGTTCACATTGGTCCTAGGAGTAACTGTCTCTTTAAATGTAACTGAATAATATATGAGTCTCACCAGGGCCACCACCCTTTCCCACTGTTTACAGCACTTACTACAAGAAAAAATAACAATGGCACTATTAAAGTAGCATTACATCCTAAACCAATTTATCCCCCTCCCCCCCCCCCCACCCTAGGAGGTAAGCAGGGGGTCATGGTTGTTAAATCTCCTGCGTCACATGGGCCAATAGAAAGCTGGAGCCGACGACGTACCAGCTTACTATTGGCTTCTGTGTCCCGGGAAATTTAAGCATCCTGTCATGATAATGTCATAAGCTGTAGCTCATTAACCCCTTAAGCACCAAATGGATTAAAATACATAATATCTCATGACATTATCATGACACCTCCATATAGTTTACCCAGACGGGGATGCGACCAGCGGCATTTTTTAAAGTATTCGAGAGCAAGGGGTCCCTGGAGCAGAAATTAATGTGGTGCAGCTCCGAAGACCTCCTGCTTCATACCTATTAAACAAAAAACTAGGTGGAACCACAACTTAAACATTGTTGGTTTAGACAGTTCTCTAATTTTTGGGCTTGCATGAACCAGGGTTCCACATTAATTAGAGGAGTATACCTGGCCAGAGACATTGCGCAACATATGTCAACACATATGACATTCTAAAAATGGCTATAACAGATCTACCTTACCCAAGTACACAACATTGGTCTTTGTTACACTGAACATTACTTCAAATTTCTAGCAAGAAAATAAAAGCCCTAAGGAAATCCGGATGTAGTAAGCATACCATTGATTTTTGCAAACCTTTTCAGGCTGTTCAAACACTGACATTGTACAAAGATAGGACGGCCCACATCTGACAACTCTAGCTACCTCTCAAACTTCACAGAAATCTACCTTAATATCAAACATCTGAAAAGAAGCAATACATACCTCCTTTTACTGTAGATTTATGAAGTTTCAGCACTGGGTGGTATTTTTTAGTTTGAGTCGTCTTCACTGATTCTCTACCATGTAGGTTGCCCTGAAGAGTGGTACAGTGTAAATTAGCCATGTACTCAAAACAATATCTTGAGTAACCATGATTGTTCCCAAAAGATGAGGCTCTCCCCTCCAGTCTAATATTAGGGAATATTGCAGAAAATGACACGACATTCAAGATGTTGGCTAAAATATGAACATTCTGTGGTTAGAGTTCCATCATACATATGAGGCTCTGGTTTCATATCTTTAACATCTTTGAAATGATATGCGGGGTATCCTTACCATGCAAGTTACCGTATCTATGATAAATTATTACAGATTGCAGAGAGGGGAGTAGCTAGAGGAAGCAAGTCTCAATTCGCTATGGCGCACACATTTCCATTGACTTTACAGTTATTAATATTTTTATTTTGCCACGGTTTTCTCCTATTTCTATGGCAAATACAGACAGACTTTCTATTAAAAACCTTGGTCAGTTTCCCAGATTCAGTGTCTCAGGAATGAAAAATGGAATTAACCTAATCTAACAGTTTAAGTGAGTAGATGCAACACTTTCAAAAGGTAACAAGTATCAACAAATCCCTAATTTCAATATGATGAATGTTTATATGGCCAGAATAAGACACAAATACTGTAAATATATTCTGTACCTGACCATTGGGAAATACACTCCTGACACCTTCCTTCCAAACTGTTTCAGTATATTCGTCACTGGTACTTTCTGCTGCTGTGCTGGTTTCCTCTGTAGATAAACACACTGTCTGGGTTGATTTTACAATCACATCTCCCAAGCTCCCAAAAGATGCCGTTTCAGAATCACTGAGTTTTGAAACAAAAAAATTGCATTTGTTAATTTTAATGCAAAATTACACTTTCATTTCATCTGGGCTTGCAAACATTTGTGTTCTTTTTCATTATAAAAGAATATTTTCCAATTACACAAACTTTTGCAAGTTCAGTGGAATACTGTCCTCCACTTGTTAGAAATGATGATTTCCTGATTAAAGTTATTAAAATGTTTGGAAGTATTTCTGATGCAGACTACGAGAATCCGTGCGGTCTTTTTAATCACGCAGACTTATTGGAATGCATTTAAATAGCCGGGAGGTGACTTTTACTTTAAGAATGGGCTCTAAACAAATAAGTAGATTGGCATAAACCTTCATTGACACCATGGAATTAATGTAAACCACTCAACATTTAGTCATAATAATTTATACATGCTCTGTGATGATTTATAAATTTTAATATCTTTTCACTTTTATTTAAATATAGTAAAAAAAAAAGTACCTTTATTATATTGCATTATATATTTTGTAATATTCGTTATTATATTAACTTGTTGACTACTACTACGATGTGTTAAATGTAAAACATCTTTCTCTCTCTCTCTCTAGAGAGAGAGAGAGAGAGAGAGAGAGAGAGAGAGAGAGAGAGAGAGAGAGAGAGATATCTAGATACATATACATACATATATATGCAGATAGGACCGGAAATAATTGGACACTGACACAAATTTCATCATTTTGGCTCTGTACGCCACCACAATGGATTTGAAATGAAATAACCGGGATGCAATAGAAGTGCAGACTTTTAGCTTTAATTCAAGGGGTTGGACAAAAATATCGTATGAAACGTTTAGGAATTGCAACCATTTTCATACACAGTCCCCTTATTTCAGGGGCTCAAATGTAATTGGACAAATTAACACAATAATAAATAAAATGTTCATTTTTAATACTTTGTCGAGAATCCTTTGCAGGCAATGACTGCTTGAAGTCTGGAATGCATGGACATCACCAAACGCTGGGTTTCCTCCTTTGTGATGCTTTGCCAGGCCTTTACTGCAGCTGTCTTCAGTTGTTGTTTGTTCGTGGGTCTTTCTGCCTTAAGTTTTGTCTTCAGCAAGTGAAATGCATGCTCGATCGGGTTGAGATCAGGTGATTGACTCGGCCATTGCAGAATATTCCACTTCTTTGCCTTAAAAAACTCCTGGTTTGCTTTCGCAGTATGTTTTGGGTCATTGTCCATCTGTAAAGTGAAGCGCCGTCCAATCAACTTTGCTGAATTTGGCTGAATCTGAGCAGACAATATATCCCTATACACTTCAGAATTCACCCGACTGCTTCTGCCTTCTGTCACATCATCAATAAACACTAGTGACCCAGTGCCATTGGAAGCCATGCATGCCCATGGCATCACACTGCCTCCACCGTGTTTTAGATGATGTGGTATGCTTTAGATCATGAGCCATTCCAAGCCTTCTCCATACTTTTTTCTTCCCATCATTCTGGTACATGTTGATCTTAGATTCATCTGTCCAAAGAATGCTGTTCCACAACTGGGCTGGCTTTTTTAGATATTGTTTGGCAAAGTCTAATCGGGCCTTTCTATTCTTGAGGCTTATGAATGATTTGCACATTGTGGTGAACCCTCTGTATTTGCTCTCGTGAAGTCTTCTCTTTATGGTAGACTTGGATAATGATATGCCTACCTCCTGGAGAGTGTTCTTCACTTGGCTGGATGTTGTGAAGAAGTTTTTCTTTACCATGGAAAGGATCCTACGATCATCCACCACTGCTGTCTTCCGTGGATGTCCAGGCCTTTTTGTGTTGCAGAGCTCACCAGTGCGTTCTTTTTTTCTCAGAATGTACCAAACTGTTGATTTGGCCACTCCTAATGTTCCTGCTATCTCTCTGATGGATTTCCTTTTTTTTTTTGCAGCCTAAGGATGCCCTATTTCACTTGCATTGAGAGATCCTTTGACCGCATGTTGTGGGTTCACAGCAAAAGCTTCCAAATGCGAATGCCACACCTGGAGTCAACTCCAGACCTTTTACCTGCTTAATTGATGATGAAATAACGAAGCAATATCCCACACCTGTCCATGAAACAGCTTTTGAGTCAATTGTCCAATTACTTTTAGCCCTTGAAAAAGAGGGGGCTAAATATTAAAGAGATGTAATTCCTAAACCCTTCCCTCAAATTAAAGCCGATAGACTGCACTTTAAGCCCATATTCATTATTTAACTGTAACTTGAATTTATTTTGGTACACAGCCAAAATAACAAAACTTGTATCAATGTCCAATTATTTCCGGACCTAACTGTATATTTCAATAAAACGGGAGGATACTATGTTTGCCCTTTGCTATCTCCCTTTCCATATCGAGTGGTAACTACCAATCAACAGAAAGAGAAGCATTAAAACAAAAATACAGACAAGTTAATTTAAAGAGTGCTGTACATGTAAAGACTTCAGCTGCAACGTGAGGCTAAAAACATGTCGTGATTTTAAAATCCTCTGCAATTCTAAAAACCTCTGCAATTCTAAAATCCTCTGCAATTCTAAAATCCTCTGCAATTCTAAAAACCTCTGCAATTCTAAAAACCTCTGCAATTCTAAAATCCTCTGCAATTCTAAAATCCTCTGCAATTCTAAAAACCTCTGCAATTCTAAAATCCTCTGCAATTCTAAAATCCTCTGCAATTCTAAAATCCTCTGCAATTCTAAAATCCTCTGCAATTCTAAAAACCTCTGCAATTCTAAAAACCTCTGCAATTCTAAAATCCTCTGCAATTCTAAAATCCTCTGCAATTCTAAAATCCTCTGCAATTCTAAAAACCTCTGCAATTCTAAAAACATCTGCAATTTTAAAATCCTCTGCAATTCTAAAAACCTCTGCAATTCTAAAATCCTCTGCAATTCTAAAAACCTCTGCAATTCTAAAAACATCTGCAATTCTAAATCTTTTTTGACATAGAGATGGTCACTGCTTTACAGTTTATTTTTTATTTTTAAAAGGTCATCGTTTGAGCAAGCTCCTTACAAGAAACATCAAGGTCCATATTTAAGTAGCAATGCTATTCAATATGACTCCTTCCGGGACAAGTGCAGACACTTTATGGCACATTAAAGTGAGTGGGCTTTAAGGTATCTTCTGGCACTGGAAGGTGTCTTATGGCAGAGCACTGCTTAGTAAATATGACCCCAAGTCCCTCTAGAAGTGAATGAAGTAGAGCTGAAAGGCTGTAGCCAAGCCTTGTTTGTGCAATATTAAACTACTACTGTAGGTGCTGAAGTACTATGTTAACAGATGAGACATGTGCAGAATAGGATGAACAGTCACTTAAACTAGTACTTTATTTTGCAGGTCCAACAAAGATGCAGGTGTAAGAAGGAACCTAAATAATATAGATTGTATACAGTATGAAAGGCATTGACAAATGCAATGATCATCAGCTGTCTTGTGGATACATATAGCCAGGGCCGGGGCCCAGGACTAGCGTTACATCCCCCTAACAGTTCACACCTCACAAGTCCTCTCCATTTCCCCCACTTTTCCTGTGTCTTTCTCTCCGCTCTGTCTCACTCCCTCTTCCTCACTCACCCCCTCCCGTCTCGCTTGTAGTTTTCTCCCCTGCGTCTCACTCTTACTCCCTCTTTTCCTCACTCATTCCCACCCTCACCCCCTCTCTCCTCTCACATGCCCCCACCTTCCGTCAGTTACCCACCCTCAATCAATCCCCCAACACAAAATACATACCAACCCCTCCATTGCATATTAAAAAGACACCCACCCCCCCATATTCCATATTTAAAAGACCCCTACTGACCCCCCAATTCTTTATTAAAAAGACCCCACTCCATATAAAAAAAGACCCTCACTACCCCAATACATATAAAAAGACCCCCACTCCCCCCAATACATATATATAAAAGTAGACTTAGCTTGGGGATGGTCAGGCCGAGTCCGGTGGCAGGTGGGGGTCCAGCTGCGGGCGCTGCAAGTTGGGGCGGACTTGGTCAAGACAGGCCCGGCTGCCAATTGCGGCCGGGCCCCGGCTCTCCATCAGCTGCAGGCCTCCTCGCTCTGTGTCCCACGACCGGGCTTCCAAAGTCAGCACGCACCGGAAGCTGAGGCCCCGCTTACTTCTGGCGAGCTGTCAGGGGAACCCGTCGCGCGCCGCCAGAGGTTGCAAGCTCAGCGTGGGACACATAGTGAGGAAGAGGCCTGCATCTGATGGAGAGCCGGGGCCCGCCCGCGACCAACAGCTGGGCCTGCCCAGAGGCTAGGGCCAATTTGCAGCACCGGCCACCGGACCCCCCGCAGTCGCCTGGCCCGGAACACTTGTCCCTTCAGTCCCCCCTGTTGTCGGTCCTGCATGTAGCCTACATTTGGTTTTCATAACAATAATATTAGATGCTTAAATAATCCAAAACCTGTTTTTCATTTTCCCGATTTTTTCGTGACATTTTTTGTACAGCAGATTTAAAGAAGTTAAAATTAAAATATGGATACAAATTCAAAACAATTTAAGGCATGTTTATGCTATTTTAAATGTAAAGATACCCCCCAAAAAGTTACAATATAGGGTGTCCTAGAAGTGATGGGTTAAGTACTGAAGGGGCATTGTGCAGTAATTTAGCATTGAAGCGTAATGAATATTATTCTGTAAGCAGTATCGGCACAGCCATACTGTAGTTATTTAACCCTTTTGCTACCAGAGGGAAGCTTTTGTTTTAATCTTTCACATATTCAAAGTCATCTCCATGCTAAATTGTGTAAGCATTAACAAAATTGGTAGCAGTCTATATAGTTTAATGTGTGTAGTATGAAGAGAAATGCTTCTGTAGTGTGGAAAACACAATAGGAACGACCCCCCAAGGAAAGTTGCTGCAAGTGAAGGCATTTTTGAACAACGTTCAATTAAAGTTGGTACAATGACTGTGCATAAAACATACATGAAATAATTAGTGTGGATGGTTCTTAATTTAAGGGATGTTAAACAGCTTGTAAACATCTGGTAGCAAGCTGAAATGGGTCATTTAAAATTTATCTAACTAAATTAAGGAGGCTGGGGGGGGCAGAGAACTGCTTTTCCTCCTGGATCGGCATGTCACAAGATAACTAAACGGACATAGTAGGCTTGCCTGGGAATCCTTAGCTGTCAGTGGTGAATATGCAAAGGGCCAGCAAATTAAATCAACCTGCCAAACTGTCAATTTCAAGCCTCATGACTGCATGAAAATAGCATCACTGGAAGAAATCAAGCATTGCCTTCTTTTGGGCTTCCTGGCACCTATTCAACTGCTCGTACAGTTGTGGCTAATTTTGCATGCAAATTTCAGTCAATAAGCTCAGAACAAGACCTCCCAAGATATTTCAAAGGATCTGACAGCATTTTTTTCTGAATACTAAATCGACAGTAGTTGAAATTCAATCTCCATTTGCTGTGCTTTGCATATGCACAATGTCCCCTCCACAGAGCTGAGTTAATGAGAGCCGTACCTGTCTTCACTCACATCCTCCCAGCCGTCTTTACTGAAGTTCTCAAACATACTGCTCATAACCTTGATAGATTGATTAAGAAAAGCCTGGTGACGTCTCAGAGAGATCTTCTTGGCTGCTTTGAGTTTAACCTTAGTTTCTGCTCCTTTCTTGTTGCCTTGCTGGCCGATCCTTTCCCTGGTGGCCAGATTAGCCACTGCTTTGGCCTTGTCCAGGGCATGCTGGAGAGACTGCACTTGCCTTAACAGATCCCGATTTTCATTTCTCAACTTGTTACCTTCTGCCAACAGTCTCTTAAGAGATGTGATTTCTCTGTTTAGTTCATCTTTCTTCACCTCGAACGCCTCTCTGGCTTGATTTGCCTCTAGATTTCCCACAATTAGCTGCTCCATTTTTTGCTCTCTTGTCTCTGCATCTTTTCGATGTTGTCTTAGGGATGCTTTCAGTGAAGTTCTCTCTTTGCTTAACTCATCATTTGATCTTCTCAGTTTCCTCGACTCCATCTCTAATTCACTTAACCTCTTTTCCAAACAGCTAACCTAATTAAAAAAATCAAATAAAAATTATTATACACATTTACGAGACATGTTAGTTCATAGCCTTTAATATACTCATAGACAAGAAAACACCCCAAAACTAGTTTTCGTTATCAATACAGCTTATTACAACCCATCTTAAATATGAATTCATACTCTGTCCAATCATAAAGTTACAAGAAAGGTAAAAGCAGCGTAAGATTCCTCACAAGACTTTCATAAAACTTGCTCTCAATTAACATCTACAAAACCACCCATATTTATATATACAATAATATGATATGCCCCATGATGTAGTAGCTGCTATGAAACGCACGTAGGGTGTGACTATGCATGTTTGAGCCAGGTAAGAGAAGTGCACACCTTATCAATTGCAAACAATCAAACCTGATGAAGGTGTGCATTTGACGCCAAGATGTTGACTTATGACACAATAAAACACAAAGTATTGAATCAAGACTGGACTGACAGTATTTATTTTGATTTGATTTCCTTTCCTACTGTCTGATTTTGCGCTTAATGTATTATTATAATTCACTGTACTATATTCTTTGTGAAGCGCGGAGTACACTTTGGCGCTAAATAAAGATTTACATCCATCCATACATGCCTTTAATTTTATAAAAATACTACACTATGGAGGTTGCGCTTCCCCCCTTTTTTTCTTGTAGATATTTGTTTTTATTCTTCAGTATATTCGCATGATTTTCTTTTGGGGTATTTTTATTCATATATTATTGCACATATCTGAACTCTTAAAGGATATACCTACTGTAAATTAAAACGGAAATAGCCGTGTAAGTCCAGTTGCAGAATAAATGAGTTCTTCAGTATTAGGTGATAATCACCTAAAGGTATCACGTAATACTGAAGAGCTCATTTATTCTGCAACTGGACTTACACGGCTATTTCCGTTTTAATTTACAGTAGGTAGATTTATAAATGGCAAGACTACAAATAAAATTGAGCGCAGTTAAGAGTTGAGGCTTGCCTACAGGTATACTGGTAATGTTGCCTTTATACTTCTACATAAAGGGGTACATTCAAAAACGTGTAACCATGTTACGTGTGGTAACCATGATCTGAAAGATTGCCAAGAAATGGACAACTCCTATCCCACTGCTGTAAGTACAAACCAAAGTCTCAGAGACAAATAAGCACACCCACATATATCTGCAATTACATTCTCTGGATGCGAGATATCCTGAAGTCGTTATCTCTTTAGCATGTATTGGATTTGGCACGTTTGAATGGGAAATAAAAAATAAATAAATAAAACAGTTAAAAAATAAATAAAATAACTTTCACTGCTCCAGAAATAGACTGACAGAGACGATCCCTTGAAATCATGTGGTAGCACATCCTTCAAAAGAAAAGAGAATCATTAAACACCCGGTGTTGTCCCCTTAAGCTATTGGTACTTTAAATTCATTTGAATGTTTTCTTCTTCTTGTTGCATAATGTTATACACAGCAAGTCAGTCAAAATGATTAAAAGGAAATGGAACATGCCCTCTGGGCTTACACCCTTTCCAAGCAGTGTACGTAGTGCCTTACATCTGCAGAGATCAAAATTTATACCTGGCAAACAAAATTAGAGTCGTGATACAGAGATGATAACCTAGAACTAACTGGGTGACATTATAAACTGTAGCACTCAAATTATTTCAATTACTCACTCTACCTTAAGATAAATGAATGTGAGCACTTCCTGTTCGGTGTGTTATTATTGTAACATGATGTTTGTCATGCCATAATAACGAGATGACAGCATTCATTACCTGGCCATATGGCACTTATTACAAGAACAAGCAATCAAATAATTTACTCTAAATTACTGCACTTCTTCTAAGACTGAGGGGCTTATGCAGAGAGGATAGAGAAGGGAAATAGCACCATATTTTGGAGAAAATACTTCCCAGAGAAGCTTCTCCTGCAGAGAACATGGAGAGATTCATAAAATTCTCCACAGCTGGTTTCTTTACTTTAAAAATTGCCAAACACGTGGAGAGATTGGTAAATTCGCCATGTTAAAATAGGGTGGTATGCAGGTAGCATAGATGCACTGCAACTCGCCATTCTGCCCTATATTATAGTGAGTTCAATCTAGCCAGAAAAACTTGGCAATTTTGAATCTCATCAGAAAAATTAGGTAACGCAGCTTTCTGCATACGACCATAACTTGCTCCAATTCTGTGGCTATTTTCTTGCCGTTTTCACATTAAATAACGTTCCTCTCTGCATAAGGCCCTTAATCCATGGACAAAGAAGACCCCGTGCTGGGTTTTTTTTTTTTGTTTGTTTTTGTTTTTTTAGATATCATTACCTTGTTGCTTTCAGTGTTGATGGAATTATACATATTTGTACTTAAAGATGCAGCCTTTTTAAAACCACATTTTGGATACAATAGAAAACCAAATCGGTCCCAAACCTATCATATTGGATTGTTTCCTATTCTGATTAAAAATGACAAGTACTTTATAAAACATGGCCCATTTCTACAGCAGCACAAGACATTATTGCCTGTGTTATCGCATGATTGGTCATTATCATAAGCAAACGGAGTGGCAAGGCGCAATATTAAGCAATTTTGGAAAACAGTCAAGCAATTTTGCTCATTATCGTACGAAAACTAGTCCAATGACGTCTGCTACATCTGCATTTGTTCATTTAGATTCAATGGAAGCCATTTTAATGTTACCAAAAATGAAGACATTTAAAAGCAAGAAAAAGCATAGAAACCATGAAAATTAAAAGTGCTCTGTGGAGGGCAAAGAATAGTTTTATTTATAAAAATGTTTTACCAGGAATTATAGGCCAAAGCAGTAAAATTCCGGGCATTATTGAAAACCCTGCCCTCTGATTGGTTAAAATTACTAATTGGATAATGCCTGGAATTTTAGGAGCTTGCAAAGTGCAGTTTTCAATGTGTTTATTTCCAGCCAATCAGCTTTCAGAACAGCTGAGACAGGGCATGGGATTGGTAAGAATGAAGTAACAGCTCTGAGACAGGGCAGGGGATTGGTCAGGAAGTATCAGCCATGGGTTGACTCCTCCGCCTCCCGAGCTGACTGAGATTTTCTGAGCAGATTCAGTTGAATTGGGGGTGGGGTGAGAGTCTGCAAAGAGGTAAGTGGCTGTCTGCAGTTTCTTTGTGGCTGCAGTTTGTGTGTACTGTGCTGTTGTGTTGTATATCTGTGTAGAGGTGCTGTGTGTGTGTATAGAGCCCTAGTGTGTGTGTCATTGTCAGCAGCAGTGTTTATGGGTGTAGCATGTGTGTGTAGCAGCAGTTTGTGTGTGTGTGTGTGTGTGTGTGTGTGTGTGTGTGTATAGAGGTGCTCTGTTGTGTGTAGAGGTGCTCTGTTGTGTGTAAAGGTGCTGTTTTGTGTGTAGAGGTGCTGTTTTGTGTGTAGAGGTGCTGTTTTGTGTGTAGAGGTGCAGTGTTGTGTGTGTGTGTGTGGGTGGGGGGGTGTGTGTAGAGGTGCTGTGTTGTGCTGTGTTGTGTGTAGAGGTGTGAGGAGAGTGCAAAGTTTAGTAAGTGGCTGCATTTTTTATTGTGGCTGCAGTGTGTGTGTGTGTGATGTGCGGTTGTATGTGTAGCAGCAGTTTGTGTGTGTGTAGAGCTGATGTGTGTGTGTATAAAGCTACGGTGTGTGCTTGTGTGTTTAGAGCTCCAGTGTGTGTGTGTGTGTGTGTGTCAGTAGCAGTGTTTATGGGTGTAGCATGTGTGTGTAGAGCTGCTGTGTTGTGTGTGTAGAGGTGCTGTGTTGTGTGTTTAGAGGTGCTGTGTTGTGAGTGTAGAGGAGGTGCTGTGTTGTGTGTCTAGAGCTCCAGTGTGTGTGTTTGTGTGTGGTGTGCTTGTGTGTGTAGAGGTGCTGTGTTGTGTGTGTGTGTGTGTGTGTGTGTGTGTGTAGCAGCAGTTTGTGTGTGTTGAGCTGCTCTGTGTGTCTGTAGAGGTGCTGTATGTGTGTGTATGTATGTATGTATGTATGTATGTATGTATGTATGTATATACACACAGAGAGAGCGTCAGTGTGTGGATATAGATATCTGCCATGTAAGCGTATATAGAGGTGGTTTCATGTATTTACCATTTTATTTTAATAAAAAAATCTATTTAACTATCCAAAAGTGTCTATTATTTATGAAATAAGCCTACATTTAGCCTATAATAGTAATAATCCCCTCAGAACAGGGCATTACTGGCCAATAATGCCCTGTTCTGAGGGGATTATTACTTAAGTAATACATTGAGAGTTACCTCTCGTTTTGAAGTATGTCCTGGGCACAGAGTTATAAAAAATACATGGTTACATTAAAAGAATAGGGTTATACAGTGAATTCACAGACATTTCATGCACAGATAGAGTTGGAAAATTGGGTACAGGGGATAAAGGGCATATGAGTTTCAGAATGAAATAGGGCAGCTTTAACATCTCCGAACAGCAGCAAACGGCTCACACCCTTTAGCTGCGCCAAAGGCTGTCTGCCTTTGGGGCAACGTAGATGTACACTGGTGTGGAAAGTACAAGCACATGTTAACCCTTAGCACGCTGGTCCTGTGCAGAGGGGAGCAGTTCTTGGGGAGCCCCATCAGGCTGTCTGCCTTTGGGGCAACGTAGATGTACACCGGTGTGGAAAGTACAAGCACATGTTAACCCTTAGCACGCTGGTCCTGTGCAGAGGGGAGCAGTTCTTGGGGAGCCCCATCAGGCTGTCCGCCTTTGGGGCAACGCAGATGTACACTGGGCACTAGTGTGTCGAAGAGTTACAGAACATCAATGAGAAATGTGGTATCTTTAAATAGAGTGTGAGGGGGGGGAGGAATACAGCATAAATTACATTTTATACTTGAGACAATTTATTTGTCACAGAAACTACGCACAGTGATGGTTATTTTTTTTATTTTTGTAGATAACTTCTTGCAGTTTTTACAATAGAATAAAGTGGGTACCCTTCTCCTTAAGAAATAATGATTTTTGAATAATAGAAATGCAAAGGAGAAACCTTAAAAAATAAAAACTTTTGAAATATTGCTTTGAATCATGTCACAAGAATACTACTGTAATCCTGTAGATTGCAATAAATACCTTTACTCTGCAGTTAAATACCATGGCAAATATGTAATATGCGTGAAATACTGGGCTGAAAGAGTTGGTCACAGAGGTGAGGTCACTGCCATTGCCGAAAAGGGAAGCTTTGGCTAGTGCTTATCTCTCGGTGCTTCATGCATCAGCAATTAGACAGTAAGCTCTTAGGGGCAGGGATTCATTGCGACTGCAAACAATTCTACATAAAACATTGTGTTCATTGTTCACGCATGAAATGCCCTGTGATACATACCATAGCAGTCACTAGAAAATCATAGAAAAGAAAGGTAGTGTATGTCATGGGAGACCAGGACAATTTACACCAGGGATCAGTACACTAGACAGAACGGCAGAGTTGAACAAAAGTGAATTTATTGGAAAAAGTTTCCACAAACTTCCAGTACATAAAACACCCACAGAAACTCCCCCAATTGGGGGAAATACCTAGTCCTAGATGCAGGGACCTCTGTCTGGAAGCTTACCTCGATACGCATTCTAAACTTGCGCCGCTATCTTCTGTAGTATGGGCAGGACTGCCTTGCTGGCTAACAGTTTTACGTTCCCCGCCGTTGCTTTTCACCAAACGGCTCCAGCAAACGCTGCACATACAGACCGCAGCAACACCGGATGCTTCAGACTCCTGCACTAGGTTTTCTCAGTTCTCTTCTGCTGACTCCTTGTCAGCTCTTCCTTTACAGGGGCCATGCCAGTACCTTGTCAGCACACAGCCTTTACAAAGAATATAAAGCCCAGAATGATTCTCTTGAGGCTGGAGAGTAGGCATATTTATACTCCTGTCCCAATCGGAGACATGCTAGCTAGTCTGGGTTGGAACAATATTCCTCCTCTCTTCCACGGCCCTAGACCCGGTTGATGAGATTACTGGGGTTGAAGGTGGGCCAGGACAATGGTGATACAATCCCCTTCCACAGGCAAACAAAACAGATACAGCCAAAGAGCTTACAGCTTTCTTGCAAAGCAAGACCACTCCGCAGGCGGTCGACTTCTCCCTGGTTTCTCAACAATGGGCCTAATCCCATCACAGTGTCCAGGCCTACAATACCAAACTCTGATATCATTACAGCTCATTTTATAAGAGAGAGTTAGGCTGTGAACCCGCTGCGGCCGGACCCTTGCCCGAATGGTCCCTGCCCCCGCTGCCTCCTTCCGGCAGGGCTGACTACGTACTGTGACGCGTCAGCCGGCCGATGCTGCAAGAATCTAGTGATTTTCGGCGCTGACGCGTCACGTGGTACGCGAGTCAGCCAATGGGGAGGAGGGGAGGGAAGGAGCTAGATGGGAGGCGCCTTGGGCGGGGAGCAGGGAAGGAGCTGCGGGTTAAAGTGTGTGAGTATGTATGTGTATGTATGTGTGTGTATGTGTATGTGTGTATGTGTATATGTGTGTGTATGTGTGTGTATGTGTGTGGGGTGGTGGACGGCACCACAATCAGATCCCGCCCCCCTCCCTCCCTCCCACTCCCGCCCCGGCTCCCGGCTCCCTACAGACCGCGTATCGCGGTCTGTGTCTGTCAGCGCCCCGCCTGTCTGCAGTGCGGGCGCGCTGACTGAGGGAGCGGGGCCTTAGCCTTAACCGTTACAGGTCCCCACTCTTGAACCGAGCTGTACATCACTGTTTCACCTTCATTTAAGAGGAATATATATAACTGCTACAATGAACTGCACAAACATAAATAACTACATCATATAATTGACAGGTAGGGGTGATAACAGGCTTATTCTTTATCTAAAAGCAGCCAAATCTACCCCTACCTTTACAGTGCATATGTCCACGGAACAAATCAAACATTCATGCTAAATTATTACCACTTGCATGAGAAATGCAGGGCACATACAATAAATCGGAATGGGCCTGACAAAGGTATGCTACATTTGTACTGAATACAATGACATATCAGTGATTGGAAGTGAGCCATGCTGTTCAGCATGCATCTTCCCCGATCATCACAAACCAATCTTGCTTTTATCTTCTTTAAATCAAAGACAAAGGTCAGATTATAGGTCAACATGTCTAAAAGAACAAAGTAAAAATACACAGGACAGAGCACACCAGAAGTATTCAAAAGCATATATTTACAAAAAAATGTTACATCTCTTACATAGAAATAAGTAAGCAGTATCAGACTTCCAGATGGAGTAACACAGAGCCCAAACATTTTTAGCTGAAATACAAAGCGGACAATGTTTGTAGAGCTCCGACACCAATTGTGTCCCCAAGTGACAGTGTAATGACCTGATGACCTCGACGCATTTCACATGCTATATGTGCTTCATCGGAGTCACGTTTCAAAACTCAATTTCCCTTCAACACCCATTTTCTATTGTTCATTAATCAATCACACAAACATAATAATCATATCTGGAAGGGCTGATCTATATGTAGACAACAAAAACACATATATTATATATATATATATATATATATGAAAAAGAAAAGAAAAAAACAGGCGCACACCTAGTGCATTAAAGTATAACAATGTAGTTTATAGAACAATTAAAACAGTCAAATGCCCACTCACAAAAGTACACGGTAAATAAGCAGGTATGAGATAGGCTCTCATAAGCCAATAGTGCCGTCCGACTCAGCAATGGTGTCCTTCTCCTGTGTGCTCTCCGCGTGGTTTCCTGCAACCGGAAGTGACATCCACCCGGTGCTGGACTATCACTGCGCTTTGAGAACTATTGCAGGCTGTGAGAGGCAAAGCAGAAGTTTGGATCCCTTCCTCCCCGGTGGTGCAGCGACCAGAAGCAGGGAGCTGAAGGTGCTGGTTCCCGGAGGGATTTCCTGTGCGGGGCACCCGACCGGGTGGATGTCACTTCCGGTTGCAGGAAACCACGCGGAGAGCACACAGGAGAAGGACACCATTGCTGAGTCGGACGGCACTATTGGCTTATGAGAGCCTATCTCATACCTGCTTATTTACCGTGTACTTTTGTGAGTGGGCATTTGACTGTTTTAATTGTTCTATAAACGACATTGTTATACTTTAATGCACCAGGTGTGCGCCTGTTTTTTTCTTAGGTATCAACAGGGAGTAGTGATCCCTTTGAAACAGGCTGCCTTTTACCTGGATGCGTCATTTTGGAACAGGACTCTGTGTTTTTTAAGGTTTTTTAATGGTTTTAATCCATTGGTTTTTATTCATTTAATTTTTACAATATATACGGAAAAAAAATTTAGTACATTTTTTATTATTAAAGTATTAGTACATTGCTTTTGATTTTACAAACGTAAAATCTTTACAATACATAGGTTTTCCAATATATATATATACTTATCTTTGCCACCCCATTGGTTGTATTTCACAGTTAGGTGTACTTAATCACAGTTTGTTAGGTTACAATAGAGGCGCTACTTCGTTTTTTTGTTCTGTTTTGATATATATATATATATATATATATATATATATAAATATATATATATATATTTCCCAGAATCCCTTGCTGCAGTGGAAGTGCTGTATGCTGGGTGATGATGGGGAAAGGCGGGGTTGCAGACCTGCCTAAGACATGCAGATGAGCATACAGTTATATTTGCATATTTGTTTTCCTGTGGAGGGTTTTTGTCACTTTTTTTACTCACCATAACTTAACTCAGTATTATGGTATAGCCTATCCCATAGCCTCTCATGCATACCCAGTTAAAATCAACCCCACACTGATGAGACCCATCAAGGTCGAAACAGCCGTCTGTGGGTGGTTTTCTGGGTATGCACCTTAACCCTGGCTGTGCTCAAAGCTGTGACCATGCAGCAAGCTTAAGCCTATAGGGAACCATGTTAAAAATGGTTTTTGAGGCAAAAAGTGACACTGTGTGCTCATTTGCATGTAATTTCCCAGAATCCCTTGCTGCAGTGGAAGTGCTGTATGCTGGGTGATGATGGGGAAAGGCGGGGTTGCAGACCTGCCTAAGACATGCAGATGAGCATACAGTTATATTTGCATATTTGCTTTCCTGTGGAGGGTTTTTGTCACTTTTTTTACTCACCATAACTTAACTCAGTATTATGGTATACTGTAGCCTATCCCATAGCCTCTCATGCATACCCAGTTAAAATCAACCCCACACTGATGAGACCCATCAAGGTCGAAACAGCTGTCTGTGGGTGGTTTTCTGGGTATGCACCTTAACCCTGGCTGTGCTCAAAGCTGTGACCATGCAGCAAGCTTAAGCCTATAGGGAACCATGTTAAAAATGGTTTTTGAGGCAAAAAGTGACACTGTGTGCTCATTTGCATGTCATTTCCAAGAATCCCTTGCTGCAGTGGAAGTGCTGTATGCTGGGTGATGATGGGGAAAGGCGGGGTTGCAGACCTGCCTAAGACATGCAGATGAGCATACAGTTATATTTGCATATATATATATATATATATATATATATATATATATATATATATATATATATATATATATATACACACATATATATATGAGAAAGAGAATAAAGCGCAATCCTATGTAGCTGTTTCAAAATGAGGGGAAAATGTAATAAAGGCAATAAAGGTTGGTTAATGGATGTACAATTGACACACATACAGAAAAAACATAACAATAAAACAATATATATGGATAAAAAATAGAGGAACAAGTAATTGTCCAAACTGTGTCCAAAAAATGTCCAGCAGATCTAATGTGAGGGAGTAGCACTTTAAGTGGATGAAGTACTTGTATGCCCAATATGGATGTGGCTGAAGCAACAAGTGGGGAGTGGAGTGACTCTGATATATATATATATATCAAATGTGAAGGTAGAAATAGCTGTGGTAGGGTGTTGGATGTTTTCTGTAAATAGGATCCAAAGGGAAAGGCAGAGGGGGGTAAGGGAACGGTCTCACCAGATGAGTGTAAACGTGGCGAACCCCGAGGGGTGTCTGCGTCCCTCCGTCAGCTGCGCCTGCAAATCCACGACGCATGCATACAGACATACATACACACACAAATATATATATATATATATACACACATTACTATTAAAAAAAATATGGCAAATAGGAAGTACAGTATACTATTAATTGTAGCCTCCCTCCCCTAAATTGTGTCTCCTAAAAAAAAATACATGTACATATGGAGATGCTCAGGCATATATCCAGGGCCGGTGCAAGGGTATTAGGCAACCTAGGCAAACCTATTTTTACAATATTTGGTATACTCCTTTGAATGACTATACAGATGTGGCAGGCAATATTACCCCTGTTTACATGCTGCTTTTCGTTAATACTGTTGGATCATTAAACAGCAAGGCCGTTGAAGACAATGGTGAAGGATATACTGTATGTATTATTTAATGTGTTATTTTGTGCATTATTTTGCTTTAACCGGGGTAACAACGTCTGCTACATCTGTAACGTAAAATGTTTTCATCTGTTTATAGTTATATTTATATTACCTGTAACCCACAATGAGATAATATAATACCATGTATTGTTGTACCCTAACAAATCCTTTACCAAACACCCACAGGTATATCTATATTACCAGGTGCAAAATATTGAAATAGCATGACATTTTCAGTTTATTACCTAATCCTCCAGAGTCCCTTTCTGATCTAAACATTGTACAAAAAAATGTCATCCCCTGCTGTATGATATTTTACATTTGTGTATTTAACAGACTGCTTCATTGTTTTGTCCTACATTTCTGCTGTTAATTAATGTATTTCTATCACGCTGGAAATTGCACAGAACGGTTTTACACAATTTATAACACAATAGCCAAGCATTGGTAACTCACTCATCTAGAGGTGCACCATTTCAAAGGCTTGTCTGCAAAGTACCATTTAGAATGAGTCTCTTCTATAGTGCGGGCAATTTCACCATACTAAGCATTTAAAATAAATACAGCTGGGTGTCACTTACTGCATAGGATTCAGAAGTATTATTATTATTATTAACAGCTATGCAAATATATCTGTGTTATTAACCCTAAAGCCACCATAATCAGTTGCTGATTAAAGGTGCAGTGCTACATGGGAGCAAATAAGCTAAAAACAGTGATCTGTTTAATGTCTGTGTATGAAGGCACAAGTAGTGCAATCAGGGAGCAATAACATTGCTCTAAATGTATCGAAGAAAAAGTGCCATTAAAAGCAAAAGGACTTTTTTTCTTTGCTACATGTGCAGCAATTTGGCCCCAGATCTGCACAACTGTTGCCTTGATACATATACTCCTAGTGGTTTGAACAACGATATATGTATCAAGTTTCACACTGGACACTCATGACTTACTTTTCATCCAATGTTGCCCCTCTTGTATTGTTGACTGTTTTAGGGAGTGGTTGCACGAGGAGTTAAGGGAGAGGATAGTCAACGCTATATTATGAGGTGTCAACATTTGCTCTGATACTGTAATTGTCGCAGTTTTCCTTTTTCTTTGCCCCACATGTAAAATTGTCAGGTCCAAGGTGGCGCTAACCTCCGCTGTAAGAAGCAAGACTAACCAGCTTTATACATATGCCACTGGCACAAAACTGATGGAAATCAAAACTTTTTGCTTCATTGTTTAAGAGCCAAAAGCTGCTTTTAACACATACCCCTAGAAATCAGACGAGTATGTGTATTTTTAAATAATTTCTTAAAGCAAATTTACCGTTGTTTTGAAGTGCAAATGGGACCCTGAAGTGAAAAAGTGGTGGTAGTCCATTTTGTTTGGTCCATTGTGAAGCTACTACAATCACATTTATGTCAAACAATTAGAGAAGACAAAGAACAGGACAAGGGAAAGCCAAGGCAAAGAAAGTTGCATCCGCAACCAAGTTTTGAAAAAAATGAAACATGTCTGTGCTATGCATTTGTTTAACCATGATTCCTGAGACAATGTGTACCTAAGAACACCAGTTGGCTTTTTTTGGATGTACTGCATACAATGTGAGATATGTCAAAAAAGTGAGAAAGACTTCCGTTATCGCGGCTTTAAAAAGCAATTTTAAAAAATTAAAACCGCAGCGATGCACAGCGCAGCCCCAAGAGTACTATGAGCAGCTGTCTAAGCAGCAACCTGGCTATGGCAGAGAAACAGAGCAGAGAAGAGGAAAAGGAAAATAGAGTCTCCCAAAATGGCGCCCGAATGAAGTCACTAGGCAGGGTGAGACAGTGGAGCAGTGCTGCTACGGCCAAAGCAGTTGCAAAAGAGCTAATGTCTGCATTATATAAGAAGTATGACTCCCTGCAAAAATCCCTTGAAGATTTTAAAGAGGAGCTTTCCCTGCCAATTTAAGATCGGGAGAGTTGGAGACCAGAGTGGGAGATTTGCAAGATGATCTGGGAGAAACTCAGACAGAAGTCTTGGAACTAAAAAAGAAAAACCAAGCCTTGCAGGAAAAGGTAGATCTTGAAAATAGATCCAGAAGGAGCGATGTAAGGATTATTGGAATACCAGAGTCTGTAAAACCATATCAGCTCATGGATTTCTGCTCCAAATGGCTTCCCGAGACTCTGGGGTTACCTTCAGATCTGGCTACCATCCAAGTGGAAAGAGTTCATAGACTGGTGCCGACAAAACATTGAGAGAGACCAAGAGCAGGGATGGTGAAATTGCTGGACTTTAGTGGGAAGAAAAAATAGACTTTTGCGAGGTTACAAGGATGCAGGATGAATTACATATGAGAGATGCAAGATATTAATTTTCCAGGATTATTCAGTGGCAGTCTCTAACAAAATGAGAGAGTTTGGAAACAAAACAAGAGATTTATTTTGGGATACCCAGCCACTCACCGACTCTTCACGGTGAATGTCAAAATTTTCATGGAGTTGGGGGGAGGCTGAAAAGTACATCCTTGATCACCACAAGGACATTGAGGACAGGTGAGCTGAGTGGGACTAGAGGCGTACGCTGGATCGTTATTCCCCAACTCAAGAACGAAACCGCAGCGAGAGAGCGGTGAGAAGATGATCGGAGCAGAAGATACAAGACTTAATTATGGGACTTTCTGTTATAAAGGGAACATGCAAGTGGTTTGTGGTTCAAACTGCTCTTTATTGGTTGAGACTCTATATAGATATCAACCGTACAAGTATATACAGATAGGTCCGGAAATAATTGGACACTGATACAAGTTTTGTTATTTCGGCTGTGTACCAAAATAAATTCAAGTTACAGTTAAATAATGAATATGGACTTAAAGTGCAGTCTATCAGCTTTAATTTGAGGGTATCCACATCCAAATTGGAGGACGTGTTTAGGAATTACATCTCTTTAATATGTAGCCCCTCTTTTTCAAGGGACCAAAAGTAATTGGACAATTGACTCTAAAGCTGTTTCATGGACAGGTGTGGGCTATTCCTTCGTTATTTCATCATCAATAAAGCAGGTAAAAGGTCTGGAGTTGATTCCAGGTGTGGCATTCGCATTTGGAAGCTGCTGCTGTGAACCCACAACATGCGGTCAAAGGAGCTCTCAATGCAAATGAAACAGGGCATCCTAAGGCCGCGCGTATAGTGCCCGCGATAGGCGATGTGACGGGTGACGTCACCATCGCCGCCAGCGAATGTTATATTTCGCTTTGCAGCAGCATCGTTGGCGTACTGGCATTTGATTGGTTCAGGGGCTGTCAAAATTCACGGCGCAACATCAATCCGTCGCATTGTTGCCGTCGCGCTTACTATAAGTGCACATGGCGGCAATGCATTTGTTTTTGGGAGACGTCGCGTCACCGTCGCCTGTAGCGGGCACTATACGCGCAGCCTTAGGCTGCAAAAAAAAAAAAATCCATCAGAGATAGCAGGAACATTCGGAGTGGCCAAATCAACAGTTTGGTACATTCTGAGAAAAAAAGAACACACTGGTGAGCTCTGCAACACAAAAAGGCCTGGACGTCCACGGAAGACAACAGTGGTGGATGATCATATAATACTTTCCATGGTAAAGAAAAACCCCTTCACAACATCCAGCCAAGTGAAGAACACTCTCCAGGAGGTAGGCATATCATTATCCAAGTCTACCATAAAGAGAAGACTTCACGAGAGCAAATACAGAGGGTTCACCACAAGGTGCAAACCATTCATAAGCCTCAAGAATAGAAAGGCCAGATTAGACTTTGCCAAACAATATTTTAAAAAGCCAGCCCAGTTCTGGAACAGCATTCTTTGGACAGATGAAACTAAGATCAACCTGTACCAGAATGATGGGAAGAAAAAAGTATGGAGAGGGCTTGGACTGGCTCATGATCCGAAGCATACCACATCATCTGTAAAACACGGGGGAGGCAGTGTGATGGCATGGGCATGCATGGCTTACAATGGCACTGGGTCACTAGTGTTTATTGATGATGTGACGGAAGACAGAAGTAGCCGGATTAATTCTGGAGTGTATAGGGATATATTGTCTGCTCAGATTCAGCCAATTCAGCGAAGTTGATTGGACGGCGCTTCACTTTACAGATGGACAGCGACCGAAAACATACTGTGAAAGCAACCCAGGACTTTTTTAAGGCAAAGAAGTGGAATATTCTGCAATGGCCGAGTCAATCACCTGATCTCAACCCAATCGAGCATGCATTTCACTTGCTGAAGACAAAACTTAAGGCAGAAAGACCCACGAACAAACAACAACTGAAGACAGCTGCAGTAAAGGCCTGGCAAAGCATCACAAAGAAGGAGACCCAGCGTTTGGTGATGTCCATGCGTTCCAGACTTCAAGCAGTCATTGCCTGCAAAGGATTCTCAATAAAGTATTAAAAATGAACATTTTATTTATGATTGTGTTAATTTGTCCAATTACATTTGAGCCCCTGAAATAAGGTGACTGTGTATGAAAATGGTTGCAATTCCTAAACGTTTCATACGATATTTTTGTTAACCCCTTGAATTAAAGCTGGAAGTCTGCACTTCTATTGCATCTCGGTTGATCATTTCAAATCCATTGTGGTGGCGTACAGAGCTAAAATGATGAAATTTGTGTCAGTGTCCAATTATTTCCGGACCTAACTGTATGTTCTTGAATATCTGTAGGGATAAATTGCAAGAAGAAACAGAAATTGGTAGCAGTGATGTTAAAAATATAACTGTAAATAGTTTAATATGACAGACGTTCTAAGGGAGGCTATGGCCAGTGTAGTTTATTGTGTACCAAGTAAAATGGCAGGCTGAAAGGAGTTTAAGAGATAGTAAAGCTAGATAGATATTGTACTTATGGAAGAAATAAAGTCAACACATTTTTGTTTTTTGGGTTCATTTTGTGTTTTATTTGTGCTATATGTTCTTTCATGCCACTTTAAGCTGTTCGTCTACACACTTTCTGAACTGTGTCAAGGGGTACGATAGGGGTGGTATAAACCATCTCGGATCTATTATGGTGGTTAGCAGGGCCGCTGACAGAGGGGGGGGCGGAGAGAGAGTCGGGACAGGTGTCCCGGCGGTTGCGGGGGGTCCGACTGGCACTGCTGCGACCCCAGCTGCGTGCCTCCCTCACTATGTCCCACGCTGAGCTTCCGATGTTGGCACACGACGGGGCTCTCGAATATTTGTGCGCACCGGAAATAAGCTTGGCTCAGCTTCTAGTGAGCGTCGACATGCGAGGGAGGCCCAGCGTACGCCAGCGTCAGAAGCTTGGCATGGGACAGAGTGAGGGAGGACCACAGCTGGGGGAGAGCAGGGGCCCAGAGGCGAGAGGACCGTCAGCCGGGCCCAGCCAGAGGTCAGGCCCAACTTGCAGCACCGGCCGGGCCCCCCACAGCCACAGGACTCGGCCAGAGACCATCGTCAAGGTAAGTCTGTTTTTTTTATGTATTTGGGTGGGGTATTTGTATATGTATTGGGGGGGAGGTTGGGTGTATTTTTATATGTATTGGGGGGATGGGTGTATTTTTATATGTATTGGGGAGATGGGTGTATTTTTATATGTATTGAGGAGATGGGTGTATTTTTATATGTATGGGGGGATGGGTGTATTTTTATATGTATTGAGGAGATGGGTGTATTTTTATATGTATTGGGGGGATGGGTGCATTTTTATATGTAAGGGGAGGTGTATTTTTATATGTATGGGGAGGTGTTTTGAGAATATCAAAAATCTCAGGGGTATTACCACAAATCCTAAGGAGATAAATGGCGTATTTCAAAGCTTTTACCAAATTGTATATAGTAAAAGTAAAATAGACAAAAAAAAGCACAACATAGATTTTTTTGGGGAGAAGTACCAATGGAAAAAAAAGGAAACCAGTTAATAAAGATACATGAGCTACCTGGAGAAAATAGAGAAAACAATTTGAGACATCACATACTTGCTTAAAGTTCCTAACTATACAAAGGAATTTGAAGTTGCCACCGTGGTTGATGCAGGCCTCTTTCTCAGCTATGGAGGGGCAAGAGGGTAAGAATTCTGGGACAGCTGATACATGTGAATAAAATTTAAAAAAAAGTGTTGGTAAAATTGATTAAGCCAGAGTCTCCGACCATAGACACCTTAATAGATTACTTGAATAAATTGAAGCTGTTGGATAACTTGGAAGTGGGGACGAATAAAAAAAAAAAAAAAAACTTAGAACCGAGAATTTATTAATTTTTTTAAATGGGAAAAGTTTATTGATACAATGCCACAACAAGATAGGGATTAAATTAAACAGACAATTGAACACACCTCTTGGGGCCTCCTCAGATTAATTGCGGAAGGCCACAGACAACTTCAACTTTGAGAAAATACGATAATACAGAATAGATAGGGGGAGATGACAATTGGATCACCTCATAGCAGGGTATGATTGGAAGGTGCATGATGATAGCTGTAACTTTATTTTGGAAATATGGATGTTTTTCTTTTTATTATTATTTGTGTTATTGTGGATAACTCTGGGATTAACATCATGATGTGCAATACCAAAAATCAATTCTGTGTAAAAGTATGTTTATTTTCTGCACTTCAATTTCATATTTTTTTGTATTGGAATGTTGCAATGTTTTTTAATATAACATGTTTGGAAACCCAATAAAAAGACTATTTAAAATGAATAAAAAAGTGCCAAAAAACCTCAACCGTATAGCATACAGCAAGTGAAAATATCACTTGTGAGCACATTGACATGTCTCAGACAGGTCTGCAACCCTGCTTTTCACCATTATCTCTTAGCATACAGTGCTTCCACTACAGCAAGGGATTCTGGGTAATGACATGCAAATGAGCACAGTGTCACCTTTTGCTTCAAATCCATTTAAGTGACCCCTATGAGGGTCTTGATATTTTTCTTCTTCACTTAAGAATTCCTCACAAAAGAACAGTATAATTCTGTCAAGGAATACTAAAAGTTATCACCGCTGGGGCCCGAGTACACAAATAGATATTTGTGTAGGTTTACTCACTGTTCTGCCAAAAAGTAGTATGCTTCCGTAAGGCTCCTACACATGGAGCAGTATAGGCTGCCCTGAAAATGCCCCATAAGTAGGAAAATGAGGTCCGATACCCCACCCTTAGCAATATGGGGTGGATCAGTAGTAGCAGGTACTGTATAGGCGAGCAGGGACCCTTTATTTAGGTCTTTAGTTTATTTATATAGATTGGAAATAACACATATCGCTCTAAGTGCAGATGTGCTAATGCAGTTGGCAGAAGACTGAATTAAACTCCCCTCGGCTGCACAGCGGGGCAGAATGTGCATACCTAGTGTGGCACACGGGACCCTGGTGTGACGACTCCCGTGCTACACCAGGTACAGTACATCATAAGGGCACTGAAAAGGTTAATGCGGGGAATACCACACAGTTTCCAAACAATTAGATGGCAGTGTTGGCACACTATATCACCACTATATCCAATCAAAGAGGATCAATGAAACCTGTTACATTTGTATGTATGCACTCAGAATGGGAAATGGCTGGAGTCCCTGAAGTGGAAGGCCATATAAATTCATGAAAGATCATAGCCGCAACACAAGTAAAGGTTTATATTTTATAGCTACGATTGCAGGAGTCGACACACAATTGCTAGACAAGACAATGTAAGATCTCAAGATATTCAAAAGTACTACAAATGTACAGCCATTAGTTGACCCGAGATTTAAAGAGTCTCTCAAACACAGGTTTTATGCTGGAAATATAATATTTCCAAATATGGAAACACAAATGAGCACACTTTATGTGTGCTGATGCCATTGGCATGTTCAAGTCCACAATCTAGATACAAAAGACAAAAAAACAAGCGCAAAATGCAAATACAGGCATACCCCGCATTAACGTACGCAATGGGACCGGAGCATGTATGTAAAGCGAAAATGTACTTAAAGTGAAGCACTACCTTTTTCCACTTATTGATGCATGTACTGTACTGCAATCCTCATATACAGGCATAACTGATGTAAATAACGCATGTGTAACAGGCTCTATAGTCTCCCCGCTTGCGCACAGCTTCGGTACAGGTAGGGAGCCGGTATTGCTGTTCAGGACGTGCTGACAGGCGCATGCGTGAGCTGCCGTTTGCCTATTAGGCGATATGTACTTACTCGCGAGTGTACTTAAAGTGAGTGTACTTAAAGCGGGGTATGCCTGTAGTGAAGTATATCAAAACTTATTTAGTGTTAAAAAAGGGTAAGTATTCTGCGTACATCAGAAAAATAGAACATAAGCATTTCGTGTAACATTACACGAGTTACCACACAGTTGTCGACAGGACACACGATAGAAGGGAATGCCTCAGGTAAGTGGACCTCCGCACTCTCCAGGTGTCATCTGGCCCTGTAGTTGTGGTCAATCACCAGCATCCAAATCGTCTCCGGTTCACTCTCGCTGTTGTCTCCGTGATGATAACGGGAAGTCTGTACTCCAAACAGGGCACACTATGTGTGTGTTAGGACAGAGTCTCTTAGTCCATACGGGTGTATACCGATAACGGGCAAGACACCACAGCGTATCGGCATCCACGCCTAACAGTCCGTCGATCGGCAATGACGTTACACTTCGCGCATGCGTGTGACATCACACAAAGCGCGTACCTCCAACGGGAGACACCCAGCGGGATAACTTGTGTACAAGATAACACGAAAATAGCATAAAAAGGTATCAATAAAAGCAGTAACCTTTTTATGCTATTTTCGTGTTATCTTGTACACACGTTATCCCGCCGGGTGTCTCCCGTTGGAGGTACGCCCTTTGTGTGACGTCACACGCATGCGCGAAGTGTAACGTCATTGCCGATCGACGGACTGTTAGGCGTGGATGCCGATACGCTGTGGTGTCTTGCCCGTTATCGGTATACACCCGTATGGACTAAGAGACTCTGTCCTAACACACACATAGTGTGCCCTGTTTGGAGTACAGACTTCCCGTTATCATCACGGAGACAACAACGAGAGTGAACCGGAGACGATTTGGATGCTGGTGATTGACCACAACTACAAAGCCAGATGACACCTGGAGAGTGCGGAGGTCCACTTACCTGAGGCATTCCCTTCCATCGTCTGTCCTGTCGACAACTGTGTGGTAACTCGTGTAATGTTACACAAAATGCTTATGTTCTATTTTTCTGATTTACGCAGAATACTTACCCTTTTTTAACACTAAATAAGTTTTGATATACTTCACTATTTGCGTTTTGCGCTTGTTTTTTTGTCTTTTGTTTTTAGCTCTTTGGAGTGTTGAGCCACTCTGTAACTCTAGCAGCATACGCAACGAACCAACGGTTTTGTATGGTTATTTTTTATCACTTCCACAGTAGGGTTGTGCTGGAAATATTGTCTTTAATATATTATGAAGGAGGGTTTACTCAATTTAGAGGTTTCACTATATAGACATTGTTCTCTTAACACGATTTGGTTTCTTTTGGGTTGCGCACTTTTGTTTCTTTCCACAATCTATATACCTGCAGGTTAGTATTAAGTGGGAGAAATTAGAACAACCTTGTATGAGACATGCAGTAGTTTCCTGAGTACTTGTTTTACCTTTAGTACACACTGCATTTGTTATGGTGGATGGCGTTAAGTCACTTTTGACCTCATCTGGTAAAGAACAACATATGTAAGAGAACCTACAGTATAAGTTATTTCCAATACTTTGATAAAGAAACAATGGTGTTGTTCCATTTGTTAATGTTAAAACCAAATTCACATGGAATAGAAAATAGAAAGCAAATGAATAGACAAATACCTGAGAAAGATAAAAATATATATATTTAAAAAAAAAAAAAACCTCTTCTGACATGCAGTACATGAGCATACGTGAGTAGAATGAAAGCATTAGGCTTTAGGTATATGAGATAATTATTGTGAGCTTGGATGGCTTAAAATACAGTTTTCTTTTAGATGAATATTGGAACTTTTGATCTTAACTGCGCTCATGAAATAGCATTTCTCATTTGTATTGTTTTGACATTTTTTAGGGAACGTAAACACGTTGAGAATGTAGCTGAAACAAACATTAATTTTTAAACAATAACGGGCACCTTATTTGTTATACCTTACTGCCTGGGTGCGCAAACTTCCCCCCCCTGCTCCCCCCTCCCTGCTCCCCCCCCCCCACCCCTTAACCTTGTCTCTGGCGTCAAATGACGCTGCGGGGTCATGTGACATCATTTGACGCCGCAATGCGCCATCGGAGACAAGGTAAGAGAACTTAAAGAGGTCTCACGCATTCCCCCGGCATTTAATTTAAATGCTTTGGAGAAGAGCGCGGGGTCACTAAGCGCCGCACTCCCCTCCCCTGAAAATCTTGCGCCCCTCATTTTGCACACCCCTGCCTTACTGGAATGTATGAAGAAAATAAAGGCATCATTCAGAATAAACCTTGATAGATTATTTTGCTACAGATTCGTGTACCTTCTGCAAAGTCCTCTGCAACGTCTCTTCTGCATTCTTCTTCGGGGTACTGCTCCAGACCTCTTCATCTTTGCCAAGTCTAAAGAGTAGCTCTGGCAATGAATTAACAAAAAAAAAACAAAAAAACAATGAGACAACTCATAAATCGCTCACGACGATGTTTGTCATTTCTTCAGAATAACAAAAAGTCTGCATTCTGCTTTGACTATTATGAATACATTGATCTATTTTCCTGTCAAGATTTTGGTCAGTCTCTGAGCACTGACCTCTTTTCAAAGTCTAGTGTGATACAATTACAAAGTCCTTGGTACATCACAGCAATTTCCTTTTTTTATTACACAGTAAGAACTTTTCAAAGGTACAATACATCTACAGGTTAAAGATATTGTACTTTTTTTTTCCCCCTGTTCTTTTTCTTTTATAGACTGCACCGTCTTTGCCTTGAAAGCAGAATCCATTGCCTTTTTATCTACATAGTCTCAGACAGTTTTGTTCTCCAGGTCTTGTCCCCCTGCTAGGAGGATCAGAGTGATTGGTGAACAAAGCAAACAGTAACAGAATTAGGAGTTCAACTTTAAACCTCTTCTTTTTTTTTTTTTTTTTTTTAACTTGTTCAGTGGATATATATCTCAGAAACACTTTGTAGGATACATCACGGCTTTGGTGTGAAATCACAACGATTAGGAAATGTACAACAAGAAAGCATTACACAGAATGTGTCCATCAGAACGGAATAAATTCAACACTTAAACAACTATGCAGTATACGCAATGAGCAATTAAAACGAATTTAAAGCCACACACAGTGCTGAAATTATAAACACTTGACTTTAAAAAGGCAAACCCATGTAGAGTGAAAAAGAAACGGAAAAAAAACACTTAGCAATGTTAGATTTTAATGTTATTTAATTTACAAAGAAATATTCAATCCCCCTTACAAAAAACATTGTATTTGTCAAAACATGTATTAATTTTTACAGGTCTTGTGAAATTAATTCTTATACACAAGCGTCTTAGCTGTTTGGCTAATGATGGCATCATAATTACTTTAGAAGCAAGGAAATGTGGATGAACAATTTGCCTGTAGATACAACAGCTCACTACAGAGCTTATGTAAACATTGTAAAACCTAAGGCCAACATGTACAACAGGTCGATACTGCGGTGTTAAAAATCTGGGTTTAAAAAAAAAATTGGCATTGCAGCTTTTTTATTATCCGAATTCTGCCGTATTAGGTAAGAATTACGTACAGGGTATTGACAAGAGAGTTGCAATATTCAATCTCATTCGCATTGGGAATATAGTGATAAAGAATGCTAGGGATACAAATAAGCGTATCTACTTTTTCCCTACACTTTCCTACTACAGGGTTATATAAACAGACCTCTTAACAAAAAACAAAACCCCAGCAAGCTCTTTTTGGGAACCCCTGAGTCCCCACAAAATATATGTATGTATTAACAAAACCCTATGGCAGAAAATGATTTATCCCTTTGATGGCTGAGGATAGCAATACATTGCAAAGGAATGTCTTCAGGCACCAAAGGGTTAACGTACAACAAACACTTTACAAATAAAACATCGAAAATATGTGTACGTTTTAAAGCAGCAATACTAAATTCACCCCCGTTCCCCTTTTTTTCTTTTTTGTACATGTAAAGCATGTGGCAAATGTATAATTCTACATTCTTACCTAAACTGGCAAGCATTTGGTGCTCCTGTTATAAATCTGTAACAATCCAGATTGTGTGCCCAACATAATGGCTGCTTCAGTCAGTGTAACTCAGCAGCCACAATGTATCCTTATATTACTAAGGTGACATTATCTATTGTTACAGTTTGTAGCTCAAACTGCTGGGAAATTTGGCAATATTTGTGATACGGTTGTTAAATGTAACGCTCTTACATATGCAATTCGGTGACACAAACTTATTATCATGTTTATTAGCGATCCGGACATTAAATTTAGCGCACCCTTATTGCTGCGATAAAATGACTTATTATTTAAATCTTTCGAAAATTGAACAACAAATACAATTTAAGCACACACTAATCCACTATGTACAGAGATCACAGCTAACTTCAATAGTCCAAATATAAAATATTGAGATGAAATATTAGAAAACAAGTGAATCACTAAAGAATTAAATAGATGTATAAATGTAAAAAATATATACATGTATATTTTAATAACACAAAAATCATGTAGTGCTCAGGAGGATATACAGTGACACTAATAACAATACATTATAAAATTATAATAACATACTAGATAAAGATACTTTACCACAATTTTAACCTAATAGAATCTACAAACCATAACGTGATAGTGATATAGAAAATGTCCAAAATAAATGTTACACTCAGAAAAAAGAATAAATCCAGAAAGATATACAGTCCCAGTTGAAGATCCAGGGAGCGTTTTTGCAGCTTTAAAGAGAGTGGTATAGCCAACCACTTTGGATCTATGGACAAAAAACAAACAAAAGCGCAAGCTCCATAGCACGTAACTGTTTAAAAATAAGGGTACATTTATTTAAAAAATCAGCAACCCATAAGAAATGCACTGAAATCCTTTAAAACAGAACCATTCGTGGGAGAGAAATCTCTAGTGTGGTCATCTGCGAGGGTAGGGGGAGTCCCAGGTAGGCAGAGTAGATAAACACAGCCTGTAGCCACCGCAAGCTCCTGTCACGAGTTGGAGGCAAAATAGAGGGGCTTTCAATGCCTTCACGTCCTCTGCACCTGCATAAGATGGTTGCCAGCACTAAAAAGTGCAGCCAGCTAAAGCGCAGGGGTGCCCAGACCTCCGTGTACACAGACCCAAACGCGATGACGTCACCAGCCCTACGTGTTTCGTCACACAAAGGCGACTTTGCTGTGTTTATCTACTCTGCCTACCTGGGACTCCCCCTACCCTCGCAGATGACCACACTAGTGATTTCTCTCCGACGAATGGTTCTGTTTGAAATCCTAAAAGTACATTTCTTATGGGTTGCTGATTTTTTAAATAAATGTACCTTATTTTTAAACAGTTACATGCTATGGAGCTTGCGCTTTTGTTTGTTTTTTGTCCATGTATATTTTAATGTTTGAAAAAGTGTTATGCCGGTATATGTATTTGTAATTACTAAACTATTTTATATCTCTCCCCCCCCCCTCACCTCTCTTCTCTCCCCCCTCACCTCTCTCTCCTCTTCCCCCCCCCTCACCTCTCTCTCCTCTCCCCCCCTCACCTCTCTCTCTATTGTCGTCGTCCCACCCTCACCTCTCTCCCCTCTCATTTGCTACTTAACTTCTTTTTCCTACACAGGTGTATCAGCGTAGTTCCGATTTATACATCTATACAAAAGTGTCTATTATTTTATGAAAAAAGCCCACATTTAGCCTATACAGTAATAGTAATAATCCCCTCAGAACAGGGCATTACTGTCCAATAATGCCCTGACTGGGTTAAAGTCTCTCGCCTTCGCCTCGGGCCTTCAACTCCTCCAGCCAGGGCATTATTGGCCAGTAATGCCCTGTTCTTCTGGAATTATTACTTAAGTATAGGCTAAAGCTGTTAAATTCCAGGCCTTATTGAAATCCCTGCCAAGATTTTCAGCCAATCAGTTTCCGTTCTCATTTACAAAGAGTGAGATCGTCTCTCAGACAGGGGAGGTGATTGGACAGGAGACACCAGCAAGGCACTGACTCATCCCCCACCCTACCTGCAGAGAGCTCGGCACAGGAGAGTGAGAGGAAAGGTTTGTGTGTGTTTTGTGGGTGCAAAGGGGGCCAGCAGAGTGTTTTATTGTTGTGTGCGTTTCTTCCATTGGTGTGTTTTTTGTGGGTGTAGAGGGGACAACAGAGTCTGTTTTGTTGGTGTGTGTCTGCAGTGTGTGTTTTGTGGGTGGAAGAGGGGTGCAGAGTATTTTGTTGGTGTGCGTCTCTAGTGTGTGAGTTTACATGGGGGCTGCAGTGGGTGTAGAGAGGGGCCTGCTGGTGTCTGTTTTGTGGGTGTAGAGGGAGCAGCAGTCTGCTTTGTTGGTGTGTGTCTGCAGTGTGTTTTGTGGGTGTAGAGGAGGGCTGCAGCGTGTTTTTTGGGTGTAGAGGAGGGGGGGCTGCAGAGTGTGTAGGGGGGATGGCAGAGTGTGTTTGTGTATATAGAGGGGGCTTCAGAGAGCGAGAGAGCGAGAGAGCGAGTGTGTGTGTATATATATATATATATATATATATATATATATAGAGAGGGGAGGGAAGGGGGAGGGATGAGGGGGGAAAAGGGGGGAGGGAGGGAGGAGGGGAGATGGGGGGAGAAGGGGGGAGGGAGGGAGGGAGGAGGGGAGATGGGGGGAGGGGGGGTTGTGTGTATGTACACATTCCTTTTTATAAACTAGAAGTAAAAACAAAATAATGTAGACAATCATGCTGATAAAAATAAATATATGACTACAAAAGTGTCTCTTTTATGAAAAATGTAAAAAAAAAAAAAAATAACCAAAGAAATAAGCCAACATTTAGCCTATAACAGTAATAGGGTTGAAGTCGCTCGGCTTCGTCTCAGGCCTTTAAGTCTTCCAGCCAGGGCATCAGGCCCGCCAACAAGGGGGGTCTGCTGGGGTTGGCGTCTCTGGCTCCGTGAGTCAGAGGGCCCGGCCATGCCCATTCAATTAATAAAAAAGGCCGGTGATTCCCGTGCGCAGAGCCGAGGTCCCGGCGCGCATGCCCTGGAAAAGCAGGGTGTCCTGCCTGCTGCCTGTGGGCCCGCTCTCAACGTGGGACGGAGGGGAACCGCCATGGCGAACCCGCGTCCGCCAACCCAGCTTCTCCCGTGTGCGTTTCCAGCCGCCGAATTAGCCCGCCAGTCTCACACCCCCAGCCGCCTACCACCCCCCACCCCCCACACACAGGCAGTCAGTCAAGGTAGGTAGTCACCTGTCTTTTGTTGAAAATACAAAAATAAACAGATTGCATTGTAATGTTTTTTCCGTATTACAATAATAAGAAAACAGTTAAGTAAAAGTTGCGCGCTTAAAAATATTTTTTTGTGGTAGGTGCGCTATGGGTTTGGGGTTCGGGGGTGGGGGCGCCTGCTCCTTTCATTTGTCCTGGGCCCCATGATTTCGGTTGGCGGCCCTGCAGGGCATTATTGGCCAGTAATGCCCTGTTCTTCAGGGATTATTACTTAAGTAAAAGACTCTGTGCTGTAGCCATGATTTAAATAGTGTTCTCGCACCTGAAACCCCGCCCCCGGAATCAGAGCAACCTGCATTTAAATTGAAGAAAAGGAAGTCAAATCTGCACCCAGACGGGGCATTGGTCTGCTCACATTTTATGAAATCCTAAAAAAAAAAAAAAAAAACCTAATTACCAGGGACAAAATAATCTGGGTCATACAAATATTTAAAAAAAAAAACCTTACTGGCAACAATCTATACTATAATTCTAAGTTGGATTCCGTCTGTTTGTTTGTATGTCTGAAGCATTGAAATTTCAGAAATGGCACCATGCAGCACAACAAAACTTTCACTGTACATTCTGCTGCGGATTTGTAGGTCAACACAACTATTTTGAGCTTTCAATGTGACTCACCTTCCAAATTATGGACATTCTAAATTTTCCTCGGCTGTCCAGCAAATCTTTTATAGCAGGAGCAGGGGGCGTGGCTACTAAGTGAGGGGGCGTGTCCTTGCCTGGATCGGGGCTGTGTGTCTCTGTTTATGTGTGAGATGTGTGGGGGAGATGTGCCAGCGGGGGGGGGGGAGGGGAGGAGGGGAGATGTGCCAGCTAGCGTGGGGAGATGTACCAGCGGAGCTGGGGGGGGACAGGACATGTGCCGGCAGCAGGGGGAGATGTACCAATGGGGGGAGGGGGGCCGGGAAAATGTGCCACCAGCAAGGGGAGATGTACCAACAGGGGGGGGCGGGGAGATGTGCTTATTATTATTATAGTATAACGTGGATGTGAACATACAGAAAATGACTCTATATCAATTTGTGAAAATATTTATTATGTTCTATATGATGAACATTAGATTAAATATCAAGATATTGCTACCTTCTTTTTTGTTGATATCTCACATATTTTTTGTTGATTATCTCACATACAGCTAGAGCATGCCAACAGAAGTATGCATGGATAAGGATCCTGTGAGTACCTAAAATCAGTCCTTTTTTCAAAAGAAAAGTGGCTTATATTGTCATGCATTGTGGACTATACTGATTGTATATTTTGTGTGAACTACAAAAAGACTATCTAAAACAGTGATTTCCATGTTTTTTTGGTTAAGGAACCCTTTGTGAAATTCTGTGGAACCCCAACCCTTTCAAATAGCGTGTCTTGGAGCAGATGCATTGCAAATTTAGTACTATTTTCAAATTACCTGAAAATTGCAGGCAACCCAAGGTAGTTGAAAAACACTGATCTTAAGGATAGAGACATATATTATCTTCAAGTCTCTCCCGATATACTGCTGTCACACACCACCTTAATTAAAAGGTATACTCAGTATCTGGGATTGAGAATCTTCCTATTTTGAATGTGAATTTCTTTTTCTTCATGCACAACAGTCTGTTCTACCTATATCTAAGAAACTGCACAAAGGTTTTTTGATGCACTGATTTTGGGCTATGCCCTATTTTTGCTTAAATTGGAGGTAGATACTAAAGAAATTTGAAATTTGGATAAGAGTACAAATGAAAAGATTGAACTATTTGAAAGATATCATTGAAAAATATAGATAAACTTGATTACTCAAGTAACAAATAAAGTCATGTAATCTGAAAACAACGTCTAATAATTATCTCCCTGTAAGAGATGTGTGCAGAGGTTCATATAATGGAGACCGATTAGGGTGAAATTATATCTTGGCTTTATTGAGCCTGTTCCTTTATCCAGGCAAAACATACAAAAACATCAAAATAACAAACCCCTATCCCTTTGTAAGGGATAACTTACTTCCCCAGGCCCTATCTACAGTACTGGAGGGATATTCCCATTACCAGCCTATCACCCCAAAGTCTCAGGAAGCCTTAAGCAGGTGACCCTCCATGTCAGTCTCTGGTAGGTTTCTGGGTCCTCTGTGTCAAGGAAATATAGGTCTCTGGGTGTCTTGATCTCAGCACAGCCTTTGCGCTCAAGACAGTGTGTGTGCAGGATTCTCTGCTCTCCTGTCATCCCAAATGTGAGCTAAGGAATCTCTCCTGTGTCTCACATGAGACTTTTAACAGAGCTCTCATTAGTCCAGGTGGAAACTAGTTGAGTGTCTGCAATAAACTCTCTCTCTGCTGGATTCTCTGAGCTCTGAGGTTGCTTTTTATCAGGGATAAGTCCCAGTTACACTCGCCTATCAAAATATATCTAGATATCCTAGGGATTATATTTCTTATGGTAAAGATTAAAAACTTCAGCAGGAACACCAAATCCCTTGGAGGCGATCCCCGGGCAATTTTGATTCTAATTCGATCTACCCTGAATCAAAAGATATTTGATAGAGAAAGTCCTCTTAAAAAAATGTTGCAGGGGGGCGTGGCCAGGAAGCTGAACGGGCTGGTCACAGATCTGCTCTGCTTCGTAGATACATTGCGACATTACGACAGAGCCTAAATAAATTCTCTAATATCGGGGGGAAAAAACATTCAAGAGACAACATAAAGGTCCAGGGCACGGATGTAGAGATCTTTGGGCACTCCTAAACTAAGTTAAGGCCAGATTCGGGAGCAGTTTGATCGCCCGCGGGTCCCCCTTTGCCTTCCAGGAGAGCCAAGATGGCCACCGGGACTTTGTGGCTAAATAAACCCGGATTCCTAAGCTCATCTAAACGGTGGGAGGTAAGGTGGAGCCTCACAACATAGTGCAACCGAGGTGCAGCAGAACACCGAAGAAAGCAGAGGGTTAGCCATCCGCCCCTCTCTCAACCATACCGCACACCTACAGTTGTGTGAAAAAGAAAGTACACCCTCTTTGAATTCTATGGTTTTACATATCAGGACATAATAACAATCACCTGTTCCTTAGCAGGTCTAAAAATTAGGACAATACAACCTCAGATGAGCAACAACAAATGACATATTACACCGTGTCATGATTTATTTAACAAAAATAAAGACAAAATGGAGAAGCTATGTGTGAAAAACTAAGTACACCCTTATGCTTCCATATAAATTACGATGCAAAGTAGCAGACAGGTGCTCCTAATCAAATGCCCTTGATTAATTGATCATCAGCAAGTGGGACAACCTCTATAAAAGCCAAAGTTTTAGCAGTTTGCCGGTCTGGAGCATTCAGGTGTGTTAACACAATGCCAAGGAGGAAAGAGATCAGCAATGATGTTAGAGAAGCAATTGTTGCTGCCCATCAATCTGGGAAGGGTTATAAGGCCATTTCCAAACAATTTAAAGTCCATCATTCTACAGTGAGATGGATTATTCAAAAGTGGAAAACATTCAAGACAGTTGCCAAACTTCCCAGGAGTGGACGTCCCAGCAAATTCACCCCAAGGTCAGACCGTGCAATGCTTAGAGAAATTGCAAAAAAACCAAGAGTTACATCTCAGACTCTACAGGCCTCAGTTAGCATGTTAAATGTTAAAGTTCATGACAGTACAATTAGAAAAAGACTGAACAAGTATGGTTTGTTTGGAAGGGTTGCCAGGAGAAAGCCTCTTCTCTCTAAAAAGAACATGGCAGCACGGCTTAGGTTTGCAAATTTGCATCTGAACAAACCACAAGACTTCTGGAACAATGTCCTTTGGACAGACGAGACCAAAGTGGAGATGTTTGGTCATAATGCTCAGCGCCACGTTTGGCGAAAACCAAACTTACCATATCAGCACAAACACCTCATACCAATTGTCAAGCACGGTGGTGGAGGGGTGATGATTTGGGCTTGTTTTTCAGCCACAGGACCTGGGAACCTTGCAGTCATTGAGTCGACCATGAAGTCCTCTGTATACCAAAGTATTCTAGAGTCAAATGTGAGGCCATCTGTCCGACAGCTAAAGCTTGGCCGAAATTGGGTCATGCAACAGGACAATGATCCCAAGCACAGCAGCAAATCTACAACAGAATGTCTGAAAAAGAATCAAGGTGTTGCAATGGCCCAGTCAAAGTCCAGACCTCAACCTGATTGAAATGCTGTGGCTGTGTGAAATGCCCACAAACCTCAATGAACTGAAGCAACGTTGTAAAGAAGAGTGGGCCAAAATTCCTCCACATCGATGTGAGAAACTGATAAAGTCAGACAGAAAACGATTACTTCAAGTTATTGCTGCTAAAGGTGGTTCTACAAGCTATTGAATCATAGTTTTAGTTTTTCACACATGGCTTCTCCATTTTGGCTTTATTTTTGTTAAATAAATCATGACACAGTGTAATATGTCATGTGTTGTTGTTCATCTGAGGTTGTATTTACCTAATTTTAAGACCTGCTAAGGAACAGATGATTGTTATTATGTCCTGATATGTAAAACCATAGAATTCATCGAGGGTGTACTTTCTTTTTCACACAACTGTATAAGGCTGCGCTTATAGTGCCGGCTACGGCTAAGGATGATGTCACCCGTCTCCGTAACCCTCGCGAAAGTTGTAATTTGAGTTTTGGAGACCGTCTCTTGCTACAAGGGAAGTGACGTCAGGCAAGGGGGAAGGCAGAGGGGCGGAGACAAGAGAAAGGGGGATAGCTGAAACGGAGAGGATTTGTAATTTCTGTTTGTATGCTGAATTTACTTTACATTTACTTTAAATTACGGGAGAATTTACTATTTTAAAGTTGTTAATGTAGTGTGTTTCATTTTACAGACACACAATCACATACAGGGCCGCCAAAAGAAATCATGGGGCCCAGAAGAAATGAAAGGAGCAGCCACAAGCGCCCCCCATAGCCCCGCCCCCCGAACCCATAGCGCACATACCACGTAAAAAAAAATTAGCGCGCAACTTTTACTTAACTGTTTTCTTCTTATTGTAATACGGAAAAAAAACATTACAATGCAATCTGTTTATTTTTATATTTTCAACAAAAGACAGGTAACTGACTGCCTGGTTGGGTGACTGCGTGGGTGGGTGGATGAGTGGGTGGGTGACTGTTCTTGACCGGGTGGGTGCTGCTTCCTTGCCCGCCAGACGCTTCCCCCTCTGCCCCTGATATCCCCGCAGTTGCTGCCCGGGACAGAAGGTAGGCGCGGGAGGCAGGCGGCAGGGGGGGGGGGGCGAGACTGGTGGGCTAACTCCACGGCTGCTACCCAGGGCAGGAGGCTGACACAAGGGGAGCTGGGTTGGCGGGCGTAGGCTCGTCACGGCACTTACCCTCTGTCCTGTGAGGGGAGCGGGTCCACAGGCAGCAGGCTGGACACCCTGCTTTCCCTGCGCATCCACGCCGGGACCTCGGCTCTGCGCATGTGCACAGGAATCGCCTCTTTTTTAACTTTTTAAATAAAACAGGTACGGCCACGCAGGGAGCCTGGCGGCCGGGTCCCCTGACTCCCAGGGCCCTCCCCACCCCGACAGACCCCCCCTTGTTGGTGGGCCTGATCACACACACACATCCACCCTCTCCCTGCACTCACACACACACACACAATCACACACCCCCTCATCATGCACTCACACACAGACACATTCCCCCTCTCCCTGCATCAGAAGCTACCTGATTGGTTTATAGCCTGTCACATGGTGAGACCATCGCTGTAAAAATCTAATTCTACTGACTACAGAGATTTAGGTCGCTCCATCACGCCTACTATAAGCGCATGCGACAGATTCAATGCATTTGTTTTGGTGCAACGTCACGTCGCCGGCACTATAAGCGCAGCTTTAGGCACGAATATTGTTGTTAATACCTAGTGGCAAAGCTACATACAGTGTGCTCATTAGTTATACAGTATTGCTGAATAAGTGGCTTTAAAATAGCTATGGAATCCTGCCTTCAGTTAACCGACTGCCGTGTGTTTTTCCTTGGCCAGGCAAATGTTGATTGCTTACTGCCTTCAAATATATTTTAAATTACCGAATGCAAAAGACTGATAAAATTAGGATCATGCTGTTTAACTGGCATGTACAATTTCTAAAATATCACTAGCAATTGGTTTATTCCTACTTTTAAATTTGTTGTAGGTCAGTTGCATACTCTTCCATGATTATTTTCATTTCAGAGGCTGCTTTTTTACTCTTGCTGCTCACATCTTCTTCTCAAATAATTAACACATTAATGTTAGTCATATAAAGCATTCATGGCCCTTAGGACCAGAACATCTTTATAGCTACCTTGAGGTTATACAGACCATATGCAAATCAAATTACATGCTGGAGAATCAAGCAACTAAATATATTAGCCTCCCAAATAATTACAACAGGAATATATTATCTGACCAAGCTGGGCTTCGAGTTGCCTCTGTGCCCTTTGGGATTCCAACTACTACTTGGAAAATACTAGCCTGCAAAGGATTCAGAAAGGCTGGTGTACTCTAGGGCAGGTTCAAAAGTTCAAACAATCTTCAATATCACTGATCATGCATGCAATCCTTGCGTTAGTATGGCCCACATGCATGGTTTCTTAACTTCTTCCCATTGAAATCATTCTTCTTATTTGCTTTTTATTTACTTGAGTCAAGTGAAACATTCACGGTGGATGACAACCAAGACGCTGCACAGTAGCTGACAATAGCAAATAGATGGCTTTAATAGGCCAATTTAGTTTTATCTTTGTTTTCAGCAAATATCTGGTAATCAATATTTTTTTTGTGCTTTTTAATTTTTTAACTACGAACTACTCAGCATGTACTTTCATTTGGTACCACATTTGTGTGTTTAAGTTTCATAGTATACTTTTATCAATTATGGTGGGGCTACCCTTTGCCTTTTTTGTCTTATGACCAATAAATAATATTTTCATGGGAAACGCACTTTCCTCTTCATTACATTTTGGACACTTTTTGTAGTGCTCTGCCATTTTTCCCTTTTCTATATATTTTTATCAAACCTGTGATTTTTCATGTGTTAACATTTATTCATTTTTAACATTGTCTGAGCCTATATAATTTAATATGCTACCACATGTGCACTTAATCTTCATCGTATACTCTACTAAACTATCAGCAGAAGAACGGCTTGTGTTTCCGTATGCAGGATAACGAAGATATATAAGGAGATGGATAAAGGCAGCAATATCACTATCATAATTGGATAAAATGCAATTTTGTTATTGTTTTGTTACAAGAGAAATGCCTCTACTACATATTTGTAGATACATAGATATAATAAACTCTTTCTAATGAATGCTTTGGTAGTTATCATTATCTCTATGTATTTCTGTCCAGGGACTTTTTAGCTCTTCCCAAGAGTGTCATTGGCAATTTGAAAAAATGCACTCTCCTTCCTAACCTCTGTACAACAGAGTGATCTTAAGGGCTGGATGCACAAAGCGCTTTAAAATCAGGGCTACCTACAACAGAAACGGATGTTATGTTGCTTGAGATAACATGAAATTCAGAATAAATTATTCAGAATTTGATGTTAACTCAGGCTATATAACGGCTTTAGGGTAGATCCATAGGCACGGTCGATCAGGGCGCCAAGCAATTGGGGGTGCGTTGAAGGACCGCGCCTATCGATCTGCTGCGGGCCTGCCTCCTTCTGTCACTAGAGCAGGCCCAATTCCAGTGTGGCCGAGACCCCCACAGCCACCGGCATATGAGATAGACCCGACGTGGAACAGTGAGGGAGGTCCGCAGCATCATGGGAGATATACTTTTACTTACCTTGGGGATGGTCTAAGTATGTATTTGGGGGGATAGCGCAAGTATGTATTTGGGGCATGTAGGGTAAGTGTGTATTTTGTGTGCGTATTGTGGGAGGGACTGGGGGGGCGCCAGGTGGGGAGAGGAGGGAATGAGTGAGAGAGAGGTTGTTGAGCGATAGCGGAGGGGGGTGGGGAAGTGAGAAAGGGGGTGTAAGAGGGAGTGAGGGGTGAAGGGGGAGAGAGGGGTGAAGGGAGGGAGAGTGAGGGGGGGTAAGAGTGAGATAGGCGGGGAGGGAAATACATGGGATGGGGGCGAATAGAGGAGGGGGGGGAATAGAGGAGGGGGCTCACGAGGTGTGAAATTGGCAACAATGTCAACATGAGGGGGCCCCGGTCGAATCCGGAGTATCCTAGTAAGGGGGAGGGGGGCAACAAAAAAAATTCCCACAAGTCGCCAAAATGACTAAGGCTGGCCCTGTCCAGGTAACCTCAAAACTAATTACATGCAAAAACAAAAGTCCGAACTACATCTCATTAGCATTGATTTAACATCACTTTGTTGTAGCATAACATTGTGTTATCATTCACTAACGTAACGTTATGTGTGTCTTAGTGTTTCTCCGCTCCAGACCCCAAAAGAGGGCTTTAGCTAGAGATGACAAAGAGAGGAGAAGGATGTGTGTGTTTTAGTTGCTACTGTAATCATTTGCTAACTAAATTCACTGTTTGTTAAACCCGGTTCTGCTTGGTGATTATGATTCAAAGTTAGTTTGGTCAACCCCGTTTGTGACATCTTTCTGGTGACAAAAGTGAGATCTCCAAACTCTGGGCTTAAATACTTGCGGGTTTTCAGCACTGAAAAGGTCTTGGATTCGAGATCTCAGAACTCAGGGTTACGGTCGCACAGAATTTATGTATATCTTTATTTATATAGCATCCACAGCTGTACTTGGCGCTTTACAAGAGAGTAGAGGGAATCATAGTATAATAAGATCAGACAATAGGAAAGGAAATCCCTGACCCGCAGAGCTTACAATCCCTTGTACTGTATTTTGGTATAGCCGACCATGCAGCTAAAGAAGATTGCTGGCCGGTACTGAGGCTCGACAAAGGAGACATTGGTGACTCAGTGTCAAGAAGTCAGAGCACCAATTGAGGGACTGTCCAAGGCAGGCATTCTCCGGGATCTTTTACAGAATGACGGAGAGGTGTTAAAGGATAGCATGGAGCAAGGAGTAAATCGGCTCCTTGGCTCCAGCATGGCCCCGAGGGGCAGAGACCAGGACGCTAAGCTCAGACAGTGAGACCAACGACAAAGTTGCACCTCAGGAACCTATATCCTCCATCTGGCAGAGGTTGGCAGATCTGGAGCCCAACACCATTCCGGAGGAGTGGGTGGCTGTTATCTGCTTCCTAGTTGAGAACCTGGCGACAGAACAGTGCTGGTTTCCACACCAAGCTACAACTAAGCTACAACAGCTTCCAGAAGTTTAACGATGCTAAGGAGAAAATCGCCGGCTATTTGAGATCTTTTGAAAATAGGCGACACCTTCATCAGCTCCCCAATGCCCGATTGGGTGTAATTTCTGTCCCTGTAGCTGAGTGGAAAAGCCACGGAAGCCTACTGATAGACATGGAAGAAGCTGGGGACCACGAGGTTATGAAGCAGCTCCTCTATGCTATTAGCCCAGAGTCCAATTGGCTGCAAGTCCGGACCCTGCAACTGTCTCCCCAGGATACAAATGCAGAGAGATTGTGTTCAGGCTTACCCACTACCTGAAGCGGTGGGTAATCGGCAGAGAGGCAGCTACCTTGAAATAACTGCATGACTTTTTCATAAAATAACAATTCTTGCTCAAGTGTATCCCCAAGGTATGTGAGTGGGTCCTGGTTCGCAAGCCCGAGACGGCCCATAGAGCCGCCGAGATGGTAGATGATTTTGTGGTGGCTTGCCCGTATGACCACCGTCCAGACCAAAGCCGACATCTCGCCTGAACACCAGTGTGCCCAAATTAACCGGCCCCCGATTGAGTTCCAGAACGAACATAATTTGCATGTCACTATCACTAGCGCCAGTTATAGTTAATGCTATGCTCTTTACAGGAAAAAACATGGCTTTACTTATTCCTGTATTGTCCTGTGAAGATACACCGTTAGTCTTCAAGCTACATTAAATTCAATTAATGCCACACCAGGGGACTAAACTGAGCTCTGTGGATCTGGGCTTAAAGGGGCATTTCCTCTGATTCGATTTTGTTTTAATAAATACAGCAGTTCCTTGCAATGCAAATATCTACATCGCTGCTCAATTGGTTCTCCCGCGATCCATCAGGGAGGACCCCGCTTCCCAGGGTACGCAACATGGCTGCCAAACAGAAGAGGTACGAGAACTCAACCTCTTCCGTTCATGTTGTCACGATTATTTGATAGCTCCTGAGGAGAGATCCTATGACTGCGCATGCCAAGGTGCTGTGGCACTCAGAAGCCTGAGTCCCTCTGGAATTAAAGGGGTTCAACTTTGTTTAATGTATCTATCAATCCATACACACATTTCAAACACAGTGTATCTGTCTCAAAAATCAGTCTTTACTGAAGATAAAAATTCAGATACTGCAAGAAAGCTGTCTGAAGGTAATTCTGAAATGCTTTGGAAACGACCATTAAGTTCTTTGAGGCCAATGGGATAGAGTATAAAGTATGTGATAAAGATCTGAAAACACCCATTTAAAGAGACAGGGAAGAGAATGTTGGCCTATAGAAGTACATGGTACGTTAGTGGCTAAGGAGTAGGTCAAGAGATAGTGTATTGTATTGAGATTTTGAGTTGTTGAAAAATGTGATGGATTCGGTTAAAAGAAATAGTGAAGAGAGCATCTATCTGAATAAGGAAAGGATAGAAGGTTGTCAAGAATAGAGATATTAGCCAAGCAAACACGGGTCCCATATCGAATAGCCAAAAAAGTTGGTTAAAAAAAAAAAATTGTTTAGAAACATTTATTGACCAACTGATTTCAAAGTCAAGCTTTTGGACCTTTGACCCTCCAGGAACATATGGAACAAAACAACCGTTGGCCAAGAAAAAATATATATTTTTCTTTTGTACAAAATAAATCATTGTATGCAAATCTTGAAAGGATAAAACAACTTCCAAAGCACAGACAAAAATTAAATCTTATATATGTCACAGGGCTATGCGAGGCAACCAAAGCCATTTGCGTGGTGAGAAACAAAAATCCTCGTTCATGTGTAAATTTGCTTTGATATAATTATTTTAAACCATATGCAAATACTCCGGGTCAATTTGGAAAACTTTTGATTTAAAAACAAAGCAGAAGAAGAAAGTACCACTATTCTCTACAGATTAGCATTCCTCCAGGTATAAACAGTGACTAACGTGGTTGTTAGACTGAATTAGACATATCTTTTGTCTCAGGATCTTGTCAAAGCCAATTAAAACGTGTGTGTGTAAACTAAATTAAGCATGATTCAAAAAGATGTTGCCAACTAAAGCAGGTAAAACATTAAAAACACAGCAGGATAGAATAGGTATCTTTACATTAATATCCTTTTCTTATCTCAAAGGTATTTACTACAATGCCACAGCTGTGACAGCTCAGTACTGTTGCATAGATTTACAAAGATGATGCTAATTAATTTAATCTGTTACCTTCCTGTGATCATCCTTTTTGATGAATGCTAATACTTTCTTGTTCCCAAATTAATGACACCTGGTTCATAAAACAAAAAAACTCCACTACTATAATAAACTGAAGAGAAGGAGTGGTAGCGATGCTGGTTTTGAACCATATGTACTAGGTTCAAATCCCAGTGAGCACTCTTTATGACCTTGGGAACGTCAGTTTGACCCCCATTCAATGTTCTGTGAAGCACAAGTGAAAAGAGCTGAAAGCATCATCGAGTATTGAATAGGGGCCTTTATGTGCACCGCTGAGTATTGAACATGGGCCTTAAGGTGCCTTATGGCTTGGAACCACTTGGTGAAAATGGCCATGTGTGTGTGGGTGTGTGGGTGTGTGGGTACAGTAGAAATAAGCATACCTTCTCGCTCTTGCTGAAGACAAACATTTAGTTCTTGTATAGTGGCTTTATCTGTAGATGCCTGCACCTTAAGCTGATCCATCTCTTCTTCCAAGTTCATTCTGTAAGAGATTCAGATAATGAAACATAAAAAAGTGATAAAAACTAACGTATAGAAGACATGCATTAGTAGCGGGAAACGAATGCTGTTTATTTAGTGAATTACAAGGTCATTGGAAATTCATCCTTGTCAAGCAAAGTTTTTTAGCATATTGACAGGAAAAACTTCATAACAAGGCAAATATGATAAAGCTAAAGATCAACGCTCAAATACAGAGTAGGTATTTCCAACCAGTACGTAGAAATAATGATCTTAAAATATAATTTATCCATTACAACAACTGCTAAAAACATTTATTTAAACATATTTTACAACGAAAGCGATCTTGGGTATACAGTACATCTCATTTTCAAGTATACCCTGATATATTTGTTGTACTAAAGAAATAATGCCATTGGATATAAACTATGATATTGTAACTCAGTATAGTTATATTAATATTGTGAAGGGAAAAAAAAGTACAAATAGTGTGGTGCAAACAAGAAGAGCGGTCTCCTCCAAAAATGTGAACAAAAATATACATGAATTACAATAGAGTGTTCCAAGAAAATGTGTCTATGTGGATATACATACAGTACAGCTCACAAAATATAAAGTCTTCGAGTGTAACTAAACTGGGGATTAAATGGCGTTTTCCTGATCCTGCAGCCAGAGTCTAAAAGGGATTCCACCCCCTTTATATAGAACCGACATGAAGAAGAAAGTCTCTTAGGCGCATGGATCCATGGATTTGCACAGGGAGAAGAAACAAAAAAGGAGAAAATAGTGTAATACTGTATGTCAATAATGTATAATGACGGGCAAAGGGTGAGACTTGCACTCACATTAGACTGCTTAATGAATCGCCATTATATGCGGTTTCAGTGTGTCTTCAACTGCTCCCACGTATCTTGTTCACCTCAGGCAAGGTTTTTAGGAGAATTGTGTCACACTTGTGCTCTCCTCACAAGCGCAGGGAGAAAGGGGGAAGGACCCGTTAGCGAGGTGGGGAGGCCGCAGGGGATACGAAGGGAGTAAGTTGCCGCGCAGCTGGGGATCGGCGCACGTAGTCACATGACCGCACCGCGCGCATGAGAATGCGCGACGCGTCCGGAGGTGCGGAGCCAAGCACAGAGACACGACTGATCCAGCTGCATGTGCACGCATGCTCTGACAGCAGAGTGGGATTGCGCGCGTTCTCGGGCACCAACGCGGGGTTGTGGGAAGCCAACGCTTCAGCACGGGAGTCTGGAAACGGAAACCAGGAACATGGAACATGGGCATGGAGTCCAGAGCACAAGGTAACATCCAGAGAAGGACTGCTTCTTGGAGAACGTCCAGACTTCTTAAAGGCATAGTAACAAAAACAGCAAGGTGCAGCGAAACTAAACATAACATAAGGGTTCTTAGTCTAATCCATTGGCCAAGGAATTATAAGCCTGCTACCATGTCAAGGTGAACCCTACTAAGCAGGTACCTACACTACCCGATGGTAAACAAACCTCTGTAGTATAATAGTGACTTTCCCAGTCCTCCGGAATCCACAGGAGATAAGTAAAGGTCCCAAGGAGGTCCAGGCAGGAACAGTATGCGATGAGTACCAGCAGGCACCAGGGCTGGTAGCAAAAGACTAATAGCAGAGAGAAAGTCAAAGAGAGGCTTACTTCCTGTAAGGAGGAAGAGAGCAGGGTTTGCCAGAAAGTAAGATGGCGTTGCTTGCTTCAGAATCCTTAAAGACACAGGATCTTGACTCGCAGCTAGAGGGCGGCGATCAGAAGTAAACAGGTAAGGAAGGGACACGCCGCAGGGGGCGTGTTCCGCGCATCGTTACAAATTGATTTTCCATATAGAGACAGAGTGGAATTTGCATATAATGCTTTTTAAATTAAGAATTATGAATAAAACTAATATATGAATGGCAAAGTAAAATTGCATTCATATTTCCTTGATTCCAATATAAGCCGGGTAGCGTTGGCTTGCCTACAACTGGCGGCGGAGGGTGAGGAGGCCCACGACAACATCGTGGGAGCAGCGGCAAATATCGTGGTGGTGGCGGTGGCAGCAGAGGACGTCCTTGTTGAGCCGGCGCGGGAGCAGCGTAACACATCACAGCTGATGCCAGTGGGAGCCGGGGAACATGTGACTGGAGCAGGAGCGCTACTATTGGAAAGCCAGTGAGGAGCTGGCTTGCCAATAGTAGCGCTCCTGCTCTGGTCACATGTTCCCTGGCTCCCACTGGCATCAGCTGTGATGTGTTCCGCTGCTCTAGGGCCGGCTCAACAAGGACATTTTCTGGTACCACCACCTCCATCAGGATGTCTGTCGCTGCTCCCACGATGTCGCCGTGGTCATCCTCACCCTTCGCAGCGGTCTTCCTCACCCTCCGCCGCCGGCTGCAGGTAAGAGGGAGCACAACAGAAATTACCATGCGCCTGGTCCCAGTCCCCTTGTGCCGGGTCCGTATCATTTCTGGGTACCGAAAAAAGTGACACATAAGGTTGCCTCCACACTGCCGCTGAGCACGCTTGCCACTTGGCACTAAAATTTCAGTGATTCCTAATAAGTACGGCCACGCTCGTGTGCACGTGCACGTACGCTCTCCAAAGCTCGCCGCTTGGAGAGACATGGAAATTAAATTTCCAGGCGCTGAGAATGGTCATATGACCCTTCTGTAAGCAATGAAAGTGCACCAGTAACAAACCAATCACAGCAGCCTTTAGCCGTCCACCCGCCCCATCCCTTTAACGACACGCCGCCCTACCCCCCTAAAATTATTGAAGGACAGCCGAGTGCTCATGCTTGGAAAGTTGGTGACGTCACCTCTCTCAAACATGAGCGCACTCAGGGGCCGCGTGGCCACAGCCTTAGACGGGTAATTACCCGGTACATCACTATTAAAAACCTAAGATTTGATACACAAAACGGGAAGATTTATGCTTTGAATCAAGCCTTGAAGTTAGATTAAAAGAGATGCATATGGCTTATTGATAGGATGGGAATTTAAAGTGTGAAAGAGTCATGGAATTCTGCAGGGAAAAATGTAGGTACTATAGAGCACAGAAGGTCGTTTCAATCTGCTTCTTAAAAAATATGTCAAAACAGACAAGCATGTGCAACCAAATGACTTGTACCTGCGCTAATAGACACCTTAATGTATTTAAGTGAAATAACAAAATGCAATACTTAAGAATGGTGTGTATCCCAGAAAAACACACTTCTCCACCTTCCAAGGTATATGTGCAGATTCCTTAACGAGGTAGTCTTGATCCACAGGGAGGGGGGAAGGGAGCGGTATTCTCAGGAACACACCCAAAAAAATAAAAGATATACACAATAATGGTGCAGTATAATAAAGCAATAGGGGAATGGGTGAATCTTGGCTCTAATGTAATTCCTACTTACAGCAGGACAGACAAGCAGCAAAAAGTGACACACGAGTGCTCATATGCATGTCATTACCCAGAATCCCTGCTGCAGGTTTGTCTGTGGAACCGTCTAACGTGAATGTGCTCAAAAGTGGTATTTAAATAAAACACAACAATATATTTATTTACAATATTAAAATCAACCATATGATTAACAGAAGCATACAAAAACCAATAAACGAGCTGAAGTAGACGTTCACAGTACGGTCCCTGAAAATATGCGAAATGAAAATTCACTATGGACTTTGGCAACAGAGATTCATTACTTGTAATACCTATTAGCAATCTAGATGAAACGAAAATCAGTATGTAAAAAAGTATTACACTTCATTAAATTCAAAGTCCAAAATCATGTCTATAGTGGTCACACTCAGCAGGGCACCGTTTTTCAAGTTGAGCAATGATACTTCTTGTTCTTGATAGTGGATTAATGTAGATTTTGATTCTAGCTTCTAAAGGGCTGGACTCATCTGAATCTGTTCTAATAGGGGGTTATTCATTAAACAGCAACAGTGCAGATCAGAGCGCTATAGCATGAAAACTCCCCTAGAAGTAAATGAAAGTTTGTTGAAAAAATAACCCCCAGGGGGCCAATTCTCTATGCACTGAATCAGTTATTTGGGATATATTCTGCGAAATTCAATATTGAATAAGGCCTTACGGTACCTATTCTATATCCACGGATGCAGCTAATGTGACCATTTTCTTAACTTCAATGGGGATATTTGTCCGAAAACAACCCATCCCGCCACTTTGGCAGATATAGAAGAAGCTCCTAAGCACCTGTTGCTATGTTTTCTGATCATCTATACATATTTCAAGTTTATGTACATATATTAAAATGAATTTATCCTTTTTTAATCTATGAGAGAGACAGACTAAGACCCAGAGAGAGAGAGAGAGAGAGAGAGAGAGAGAGAGAGAGAGAGAGAGACCCAGCGAGAGAGAGAGACCCAGCGAGAGAGAGAGACCCAGCGAGAGAGAGAGACCCAGCGAGAGAGAGAGGCTCCGAGACATAGGCTACAAAGACACAGTGGCTTTTTGAAAACACACACTTAAAGTAGCAGTCCTAGCTGCAGTTTTTTGGTGGGTTTCCCCTTTAATATGTGCATCAATACAATCCACACAATGATAGGAAATAAGCCAAGCTGCCGATCGATCCGTTCTCCTGTGATCGATCAGCAAAGATTCCTCTCGGGGGTTCATTAAATGGCTGTCAGTGCAGAAAAGGAACAAAGATGCAAAGTTCTGTGGGGAAGATCATGTGACCAGGCAGTCACTAGATACAATTGGTGCACTGCTAGAGAGGATAGCGCTCAAAAAGGGGTGTGCCAGAGCCTGTTTCAGAAGAGGAAGGGGATGTGACTTTGTAAATGGTTGCTATAAGAACAAAAAATGCTTGTTACATTATACATTAAAAATGTAATTCAGAGTTGTTTAAAAAAAATGTGTATTTTCTCATAGTACAGAACTGATTTATTTAAAAAAAAATAACATGTAGGATATGGCTTGGTCTACAGCTTTAAGTCAATGTGAGGTTTTTTGGCCGATCACAACTTAAATAAGCCGCTTAGTCTTCATATACTAGTTTAAGAACTGAATATTTTATTATTAGTTATCTCTTCCGTAAACATTTATTCATTTACACTAAATCATTTACTGTGTGCAGCGTTTTCACATTATTATTGTTAGTCAATTACCAGCTTTTTTTACTGCATCATCTACAATATTAGTAGGTACATTTGGGGGGTGGGGGAGGGGGAGGGTGGCATAGCCATTTAAGCACAGGAATGTAGATAGACAAAAGATCAAGGATCACTTGCCGTACCCAACCCCAGCCTTACCTGCTATGAAGCCTTAGGTCCCAATTGCTTCCTCGCCTTCTTTTATCTTTAGGATACCATTATGTACAGTATATACCAACAAGCTTTCAATTATCTCATGCATTGGCTTTAAGCACGTATGCCGAGAGGCTGTTTCACGGTTCCAATATTCTTATAGTGAACCTCTTATCCTCAAGCCTCAGAATACAGCCACTCGATCTAGCATTCCTCTTTCCATCAAAAATGCATTCCTCCTGTACAATACTGATACTGTACTCTGTTTCTGGACAAATAAGCATAAACACCAAAGACACTTGCAAAAGTACACTCATTGATGAAATGGAGGACCGTTGATAGGTTGGGTAGAATGCTATATCCTGGGATATAGTGTACAAGGAAATTTCACTGTCAGATTGAATGCATGGATGAAAAATGAAGCTGGGTTTGTAGGTCATCTTGTCATACAAGTGTAACCCCCCTTTCAGGGATACCTGGGGCAACGATGGACATGCCCTCTGGCCAATGACTGTGAACCCTTCCAGGGGTTCATGTGATTGGGTATCAGAGAATGGTAACACACCAAAGAAGGAGCCAAGAGAAAGATAGAGGGCAGGATGTGAAGGGATGAGTCAGAGCTGCTGCAGATGGGGAAACAGTGAGGAAGTCCCTGTCCCAAGTCAGGACAAAGGCAGGCAGACGGTGTGGCGTTGGAGCATCCCCTGTCCGGATCAAGGGGATAACCCGCCATGGGTCTGGTACAGTGAGTACTCCGAATGTATAAGAGTCCAGGGGTTCACCCTACCACACTGCGGTATCCTCTATGCATGCACACATTGCATTAGTACAGGCCTGCAACTACAGTATAACTCTCCTTACTGCATCAATGAGCTCCTCCGCTGTGCTGGCACAAGTATTGCACTTGTGACATTCTGGAACACTAGGGCAGCTATCGTTACATGTGTCAGGCTCCCGTGTGTGTGTGTAATATCATTTGTGGATTATTTGAGTTCCTCCAAGAGGGTCACAAAACGGACCGACTGTGTGACTTCACAACTACATTCTTATAAAGTATTGTTGCCCCAAAAGCTACGTCACCTCGTGTTGTCTGACCAGTTTCATTACAATACAGGCAAGGTGGACTCAGGCTCCCGCCCTAGTAGTTGCAAATACAGGGGAATAAAGAGGGGTTACACCAGATGTTTGCATAAATGCTGGGTTTCACAGGCATAGCCTTTATGATCACTTGTACCTCAAACATATTGCAATATATTGCATGATGTTATCAACCTTTTTTGAGGAAGGGCACACCTGACAGATTATTTTAAATCTTGGGGGAATACCCGACCTTTAGACCTCACTCATCCCCTCCTCATTTCCATGTATACACACTCGCCCGCCATTTCAAACCCCCTCTTCCTACACACTCCACATTCACCCTCTTACTCTCACTCTATATTAAACCCCACTTCATCCTCTTTCTTAATCATAAATGTCACATTCATCCCCCTTCTCTTTCGTACACCACATACCTTCCCCTCAAAAAGCACTAGTCTCCCCACACAACGCCCTCTTTCCTTCCACACACCCCAAACTTGTCTGCAGCTCAGCGGGCGTGTCTTGCGCTGTCAGAAGATGTAGAGGCTCCTTCTATGCCAGGCTGAGAGAGGAGAGATGGATCGCAACCTTTATTATACGTCTCCAGGCAGCGTGGGAAATGCTTGCAAACCAGCCAGTTGAGGTTTCCCCTGGGGCCGTGGCACCTTTGGCCGAAGGTCAGAGCACACCAGGGTTCACAATCGCCCTGGTTGAGAAACACTGCTCTAATATAATAAGAGATAGCTCCAAGGCAAGTTATTGTAACAGCAAAGAAGTTGACATATTACAGGATCGATGACTCTTAGGACAAGTCCCCCCTGGACAAGTGCAGGAAGTTTGTCCTTTCTGGAAAATGGGTGCCAGTAAAGAGTGCTTGACTATGAGGAATTGATAAACTGTGCGTATCACACAATTTTCCTCCTGACTGCAGAATTATCGCAAAAAAAGTATCTGAAATGAAAATCCAAATGAATCACATTTTTCTAATGAATTTTTTTTTAGTTATTATTTTACTAACATTTTATTTGTTTAATATGTTCCATTGTAACCAAATGCATTTATCAACGGCAAATTAAAATATTTTATACAAGAACAAAACTTGCATTTGTAATGTTATTCTGTATATTAATTGCATTCCCCTTTGGAGCACGAAAAAAAAGTATCACATTTTTTCATCTACTTCTGGTTTTGCTTTCTCGCAAATGTAAAGTCAATACCATTTTCCTTATTTTGATATAATGTGACATCCAAGAATAATGTAAACATGTCAGCATTTAAATTTCCCTGTGATAACATTAATATAATTTATACACTGGCGACACACTTTATTCGAGCTCGGCTAGTCCCACGAATTCGGGTATACCCGGGTGTATTGAGGTTTGTGACTGTTTTCTGCCCGAGTGCATTGAGTTATTTTCCAGGCAGGGATTGAAGCATTTTATTCCCGCTGGCTGCAATGCTGCACAGTATATATATATATATATATATATATATATATATATATATATATATATACTGCATTACAATTCATGAATTTATGCCATCTGGTAGACACGCGAAGCATTGCAGCCTATTAAATCCTAATCATTATCATTTAACAGATCAGCCGTCCATCAGCCAGGCATGAACCCAGGCTGGGAAGGCAAATGCAACGGGGCTTGTCAGAGGTGAGGAGCGGCGCATTCCAGGTATCTGCCAGGTACATACTGGGTATTTGCTCGAATAAAGTGTGTCGCAGCAGTAGCATTAAAACGTGTTTCATGACAAAGAATTATGATATAATAATCCATACTGCAGAAAACTAGATTTGCAGATTATGTTACCTTTTACGTTAGACCTGGTATATGCGTAGTGCTATAGACTTCGCAGCCGTATAGTGGATAAATAAATAACCAGATACTTGTGAGGGGGGACCCCTAAACATACGCTTGATAGAAGACAGGTACTGAGTTGGAACCCTGGATAGTAAGCTCACTGATAAGTGACACTATGGTATACAATAATACCAGGACAATTAAGTATAATGACACCCTATAACGTACCAAAATGTCTAAACAAATAAAGTCCTGAACAGGAAAACATGTAGCAAGCGAATAACTCACTTTGAGTGCTGCATAGTCCATGCGATCCACAGGTAAGGGGTCCCAGGTGTGTTTCCGTCCACGGAGTAGACAAGTAGAATAGAGGAAATTGGAGGAGCACTACTATAAGTATCAAAAAGTAGAAAAAAGAAGGTGCGTATCGTATAAAAAATTATTTATTGGTCATGGATAAAAAAGGGGGCACAGGAGAACCCCACCAACGTTTCACGCTTCACAGAGCGCTTTCTCAAGGTGAGAGCTGTCTCAAGGTGAGAGCTGTCTCAAGGTGAGAAAGCGCTCTGTGAAGCGTGAAACGTTGGTGGGGTTCTCCTGTGCCCCCTTTTTTATCCATGACCAATAAATAATTTTTTATAGGATACGCACCTTCTTTTTTCTACTTATAGTAGTGCTCCTCCAATTTCCTCTATTCTACTTACCTTTTACTTTACCAACACAGAGTGCTGAGTAAAAAAATAAATCATAATAATCTCCAAAATGTAAATTTGATGCAAACTTTCATGATCCTTTATCAGACCAAAAGAAAATTCTACACAGATCCTGCAGTAGAGTTCATGTTTGAACGTGCTACACGTAAAGAAAAACCCGCACAGCTAGTGTTAAACCACGGTGAGGTGCTGACTGGATGGAGATGTAATTGTATACAGAAGAAAAAGGAACCCAGTCTTCAAGCACTCAGTCACAACAGATGTATAATTGTAATATTAAAATACTTTATTTATACCATGAATAAAAAATAGGGTGTTAAAATAAGATTAAATAGTGTGATTCAACAGCACGTGACTGTATCATTGGTAACCCACCTATGGCTAGGTGGGTAGATGGTGAGTAAGGAGATCCCTAATAGATACTCGGGATCTGTCGCTATAATTTTAGCTACCTAAAGATATAGGGAAGGAGCCGTAGAGAGCCCACTTGAAAAGTTGTCTCAATGTGGATGTATCAGGGCGTATAATACGCACTAAATTGACACACTTAAAAAAGTGTGTACATTCATACATTGATACACTCGATCATCAGCTGTTAACACTGGCATTCTCTATGTGCACTTAAGGCGTTGCCTCCTGAGCATCATCCCAGTGAGCTAAGCTGTGAGTTTCCTATAACAGCCTCACTTGTCAGCGCTGATTAATGTTCTACCACTGAAATACCGTGGTGGCTGTCTTCATGCTACACCCATTTGCGCACCCAATCACCCTGTCACTTCAAGGGTGAATTGCTTACGTGTGCTGAGGGTCTGCATTTAGCACATTTACACAGCGTGTATCTGTTGGGTACAGAGTTGAGTGCATTTGCTGTCATAGATAGATAGATACCACTGATACTTTCACTGATAGGAGTGAGGGTGTGCATATATTGGTATTTGCCACTTTTTTAAACACTCATATATGTATTTACACAATATACGGTGTTTCCATATAAGACACCAATTGCAGTACAGGTGTTCAAGTGGCTCTATCCTATGCCTCAATTATGCCATTAATCTTACACCTTACCTGGGTATCTGTCATACCAGTCTGCACTTATCTCCTGTAGTGTGGGCTATACAGGTCACTATTATAGACCTGGCAAGTGTATCAGTCTGGGGTACCCCCTTTTAGAATCAATACCTTGCCTTGACAGCATCAGTGAGGTTATCTAGCTACTATTACACCATCATTCACGGGTATTTACCATACAGGTCTTACCTACCGCATATCATGCCTAAGTGTGCCTATGTACATACTTTTTTAAGTGTGTCAATTTAGTGCGTATTATACGCCCTGATACATCCACATTGAGACAACTTTTCAAGTGGGCTCTCTACGGCTCCTTCCCTATATCTTTAGGTAGCTAAAATTATAGCGACAGATCCCGCGTATCTATTAGGGATCTCCTTACTCACCATCTACCCACCTAGCCATAGGTGGGTTACCAATGATACAGTCACGTGCTGTTGAATCACACTATTTAATCGTATTTTAACACCCTTTTTTTTTTTCATGGTACAGTATAAATAAAGTATATTATTAATACAATTATACAACTGTTGTGACTGAGTGCTTGAAGACTGGGTTCCTTTTTCTTCATGTTTGAACGATAACATTAATATTACAATTCCCCAAAACATCTCTCGAACTGTGTGCAGTCTGGAGACTTTAAGATTGTAGGGTCAGTTTATCAAAGTAGTGAAAACCGTTGCAAACAATCTGGATACATTAATGCATATTGAAAATGCCATTCATAGCATTGATTCAATGGCAAAAGGGTCGTTTTTTAGCTTGATACTTAACACCCAGGTCTACTGAAGAAATGTCCATTGTATTAATATGTAATGTTAGTTATATATATATTTATATTGTCTAACCTTGACACAGATTAGCATTAAAAAAAAAAATCTTCTATTTTGTAACACAGTCTGCTTTGACCATACATTTATAAATGTCAAAGTGCTCCTCTGAAAAAGGACCCTGTGTGCCTGGAACTCACACACACAATGTGCATGAGTAGTTTGCATAAATTGACTAGTAACAAGTATCATAGAAAAAAGATATCAAGTATCACAACTAAAAATATTCCATTAGAAACTCTCAGATAAATATTAAAGTATGAATACACTTGCCAGTGTAATCAGTGAATACATTACGTTTACTCAAGTTAAATGATCATGATAAACTCATTTTATACTTGTTTCCTATGACTATTCATATTTGATAGTTAGATGGCTATTTGTAGGTATGTATTCACGGATTCTCTCTCTCTGGTTCGACATGAAAAACTATGAACATCACATCAGACAACCCTATTATGTAGGTACTTAAAGCAGCAATCCAGGTTTCATTTATTTTTAATTACAGGATGGAAGCGGCGGGTCTCCAGAGCTGAACTGTGTTGATTTCAGCTCCTGGGACTCCCTGCGTCCTGAGATACTTGCCTCCATAAGGGGTGCCGGTATCTCTGGCAAGTTTAAAGGTCCTGATCACATGGTCCAATAGGAAGCCGCAATGGATGATGACATCACGCCTTCCTATTGGCCCGCGACATTTAATTGCCACCGTTATGTTAGGCATACAATTTCCCTGCCTGCAAAGATACCAGCACCCCTATGGAGGTATCTTTAGAAGCAGGGGGTTCCCCAGAATTGAAAGTAACAGTTCAGGTCCGGAGCCCACCTGTTTCAATTCTGTAATAAAAAAAATGAAACCTGGATTGTTGCTTTTAACTGTATATGTATATCCCTAAAATTAAGCACCAACTAAAACCATAATTCCTTCATCATTGTTAATCTAAGTGGGTATATATAATTGTAGGTTATGCTAAGGTTTCCTACAAAAATAATCTGGTTTTAGATCACAGAAAAAAACAAAACAAATATAAAACATTGTTAAACCAGCAGCTACGGGCAAATTATTCTCTATTAGCTACCTTTATGATAAAAGGGAAGCTTCCACACTTTGCCAGGCAGAGCATAATAGCCTCCGATTTATGGGAGATCAAAGCAGCAAACTGCATGTTTTCTCAAGTATGAGTTTTCTTCACCAACTTTTCTTCTGACTGCAGCAAAGAGAGCTGTGTGAAGGGGATAAGCACTAAACCCAAAGGACAGGCGGTACGCAGCAAGAAAGAAAGCAAACTCCCTCGTGCTTTTTGCAGGTCACTACCAAGGACCATGTTAGCAGATCCACACCAGACCCTTAACAGGCAGCTCGGCTGGTAGCAGTAATTAGCTTGGACAGATCTGGCTCCGAGAGTAGCAGCGAGGCAACATCATAATGAGCTCAGCTGGGATTAGCAGGACAGGGCAGGGAACCAAGAGAGCTGAAGCATTTTGCATTGCGTATGTATCAGGGAGATCAAACGAGGATGGCTGCCTAGGTTATCCCCTCACCACCTCGTTCCTGAAATGATGCAAGGCAGTGTGTAAAATACAGGCTAATGAAGAGAGACACCTCCAACAGACGAGAGCCACATTAATTAACACAATTCGTGCGTTGTGCTGCACCGTTTCGGCTACTGCCGGCGAACTTGTTAATATCACTGATTAATATATATATATTTTTTTTTTAAATGAAGAGACACAAACTGCTCCAATTTTCTATTTCAACATAATCTGTGATCAGCTTTTGATTTTTTCATGCAGCTCTTGTACAGTACATGTTACTTTTCCACTGTCGTTGTTGAGGATCAACATAGTGGTATGTTCTTGCCACAGCCTTATTTCCACCCAAGCTGTACTCACACACTATGAACAGGATCGCTGGTGCTTGCAAAGGGTCCCTGCTGGTATCAATGTAGATTGTCCAATACTATGTGTGTATACTACCACAGGGGTCCTCAACTCCAGTCCTCATGCCCCCCCCCCCCCCCCCAACAGGTCAGGTTTTCAGGATATCCCAGCTTCAGCACAGGTGGCTCAAGCAGTCCCAGCTTCAGCCATGATATCGTCCAATCACTCGCTTTCTATTTTTACAGTATCCCATTGGACTTTATCTCCACTTGCCATGGTGAAGCACAATATGTTTGTTTTTTTCACCTTCCCGTATTCTTTATAGCGGTTACACAGACAGATTGAGCAAATATTTTCAGACTTAAATTAAAATGTGAAACACTACAGCATATTGTGGACTATTGTAAAACATACCAGATCCCGAGTCAGTTACTTACCACCAGATATTGCCTACAAATCCAGTTTTGAAGAGGCTACTTTCAAACATTCGATGCAGTTGACATGACCACAAGCAACATTGAGAGCTAAAGCAGCAATCAACCTAATAAACGCCTTCTTTTCTAGTAGGGGAATTGCTGCTTTACATTTGTATTAATTACCAGTGACCAAATTACTAAAGAACAAACACTTACTTCTCAGCCAATAGTTTGCGGTGTTCCCTCTTAAAGTGAGCAAGCTCATTCCACACGGCATCAGAGTCTTCCTGTCGAAGTTGCCAATGATCAGCACGTCGGGGTCTCTTGTTATTGCCTTTTTCCCTGCAAGGTTATAACAACATTGACATGAAATTGCTCAATCACACAATGGGTTAACATAACTTATTGATGGCAATAAGCCACTGCCATGGAAAATGAGTTACTGCATGCCAGTGATTTTCAATCTTTTAAGAGCAATGGGACGCTTTACAGATGCATTGTGACTTTAGAGTACCAAAGTCTACAGTACTTATCCAATGTAAGTAAACATATTATTTTAAAACAAACAACTTTCCATATTTCATATTACTTAAACAATTACATAAGATTTCATAACTTTCTTTGAATAGTCACGAGGGGGAAGAATGCAAAGTAATGAAATTGCTGGGTTTTGAACATTGACATTTCCATCATTACCAAATTTGTTTCTCTGGACTTCTGGTAACCTTCTGCTGCATACTGGCCCACAGAGCACAGCTTAAAAACCATGGCACTAAGCTCCTATCTCACCATCTCGACTATTGCGTTCTGCTCAAGGATGTCTTCTCTCCACCCCTTTTGTATCTAAAGCACTCTCCTGCCTTAAACCTCTATCACGGACAGCCCCACACCTCTGGAATGCCCTTTCCCTCAATATCCGACTAGCATCCTCTCTATCCACCTTTAAGACCCACCTTAAAACAAACCTCCATTAGCTCCGTGGCCAATACTTTACACCTCAAACATAAAGCTTGGCCCCTTGCAGACACATTTACCAGAATGCCCTCCCACTGTCTCTGTACGTTCTTCCTACCTACCAATTAGATTGTAAGCTCTTTGGAGCAGGGACTCCTTTTCCTAAATGTTATTTTTATGTCTGAGGCACTTCTTCCCATTATGTGTTATTTGTATTATTTGTTATTTATATGATTGTCACGTGAATTACTGCTGTGAAGCGCTATGTATATTAATGGCGCTATATAAATAAAGACATACATACATCTCAATTATTTTATACTGTATACGAAACACAATAAAGGCTTTGTGTCATTCCAGAGAACAATGGGTTCAGTACCACTGTGGGAAAAATATATTCATCTTTTATTCTGGTCAAGGGTACTGTGAAATATTCAATATTGGTGACAATACAATCTTATTCAGTCACAAATAGGTGGCTGGGAATATACAGGCCTGTTTTCTACAATTCTAACAACCTTCCAGCACCAACAATATTTGAAGCTATTGGTCTGGATATTGAGATACTGGGCTGGATGGACTAATTAATTTATCCCAGTGTGAACAGTTCAAATGTTATTATAATAAAGCAGACATTTCCCATGTTTATTAGATCTCTTCTATTTTTAGTTTTTCTGCTACAATTGTTATTTTAGGTTTAATTTTGAACCAGTGCAAAGTGAAATAAAAGTGCTGCTAGCAGCATTACTACCTTTGTGCTAATGAATGTGAGGAATGTCACTATGGAGTCAGGTGTGATAAAAAAACAAAACAAAACTGAATTGAGACAGATTGCTGCAGTAAAATAGACTATGACAGATCCTCTGGGAAATCAGCTGTTGGATGTGTGCCAGAACTTATTTAAAAATGTACATGTAATATTAATTTGTAACGAACAATATAATTTAATATAAAACATGTTAACGTGGAAGATTAGATTGTATTTATTAATTCCTGAACTGTTGGGAATGTTAATCATTTAGTAATCCTCGAGAATAGGTTACAAACAGAAATATTTTGCTTTTTTTGGATTGGGCGAGGGGTTGAAAGTTCCTTTCCAAGAGATTAATAATGAGAACGTAGATGGCAAACCGCTATATAATGTTAATTATATTAATATGCAACATTTCTATAAATTGATCCAGCGCTAAAACTTGCTTGAGTACACTTTGCAAACAAAAAGTTGGCTAAGGACACACAAAAATAAAACTGAAGGTGTTTGTGTTTTACATAATCTAATCAGTCTTAGTAAACTACCAGTACCTTCAACAGCATAAATAAAAACTCAATTCTAAGTTCTAATAACGTAAACACTATACATCAGATTTAGCAAAAACATACTGTCCTAGTTTTGCACCATAGAACCTTTGATATACCGTAGAAATATTTTTCTATAATTACTACTTCGAAAAGCATGTTCAACGTAAATTGCAGTACAAAATGTTTAATTCACCTTTGTTGCTCCATATTATTTTGAGTATATTATAATAATAATAATAAGTTTATTTATACAGCGCTTTTCTCTAATGGGACTCAAAGCACTTTAGAGTTGCAAAAATGGAAAAAGAAGAAAACATTTAAGACTATAAACAAGACCTGACACACGGAAAGATACAATACAGGATGGGACGGTACTGTAGCTATTAAATGCCGGACAGGTTGTAGTTCACAAAGTAAATGCCTGGGTAAACTGGTAAGTCTTGAGCTCGTTTTTATAGATTTCCAAAGAAGGGGCCTTGCGAACTGTACGAGACAAATTGTTCCAAAGAGCGGGACCAGCGTGGCTAAAAGCTCGGGCACCGAAGGAAGTCACAGAGATTCTGGGAACTGTTAGGAGTCCTTCATCCGCAGATCGAAGTGAGCGAATGGGAGTGTGGGGAATTGGAAGCTCTGTCAGACAGCTGGGACCCTGGTGATGTAGTGCTTTGAGTGTCAGCAAGTCAATCTCCAAATAAATTCGCCATTTTACAGGCAGCCTATCCCTAATATTACTGTTCAGTTACCAAAATGATTCCTAGGTCGTTCGTATTCCTCGATCACCATCATCACTTATCAATAATACATGTGAGGTTGAGGGTCTCAGAAAGATGGTGTTGAGGCTTGGTCTGAAGTGGCAGTGGTTAGGCCTTCAGCCACAGAATAAAATATATGTTGTCCCTTCTCTTGCTTATAGAGGCAATCTATGTAGCACTTTAAAACAAACAAATAAAACCTTTATATATATATTGGAATTTATGGGCAGCCATTTAGTGAACCATGGGAAGCAGGACCTTTGTGATAGATCACAGGAGAACGAATCATTATATGTATATAATATATACACACACAGCCTTTGATTACATTTATTGGCAACTAATTACCTAAGCTGCCGATCGATTCGTTCTCCTGTGATCGATCAGAAAGATCCTGCTTCCCATGGTTCACTAAATGGCTGCCCATAAATTCCAATCAATCCTTCAGTCTGTATAACTCAGCAGCTACAATGTATCCTGATATTACTAACAGGTAACATTGCTTATTGTTACAGTTTGCAGCTCAAACTGCTGGGAATATTGGCAACAAGTTATCACAAACAGGAAAGTGTCTTCCACTGTGCGGGGTGTGTTGAAAGCAACTATAGAAATCAAATGATGCTCAGTATATTAAAACTCATTAAAATGGCATTAAGAGTTGAATATTTTTATTTAATTTAAATGTATTATCTAATACTTCAGAACGTATTTATTTAAAAAAAAAAACACATGCAGGTAATTGTATGGATTGCTCCTTTAAGCCTAATTGATTCTCACCCACGACCCTCTTTTCTCTATGTATAAGATCTGGATGCACAGTGAGCTGACATGAATATAACTTACTTGCCACATGCATCGTCGCATTGCTCTATTTGCTGTTTAACTGCCCTGTAGTTAGTCTGCAACGTCAGTAGCCTCTCTCTGCGTCTTTCATGGGCTTTTCGTATCTCAGCATTTTCTTGGTTCTAGACAACAGGGGAAAATGTTATGAATATATATAGAGAGCTACTGTATATAGAGAGATATATAGAGAGCTCTCTCACTCGATTATATATATATATATATATATATATATATATGAGAAAAACAAAACAGAGAGCGCACGCCCCATAGTGTGATACTGTAACATTTAATGTAGGGAAGGATGGGTGGGGGGATTAAAAACACTCACAATGTGCAAGATAAAATTAGGCAGTATGTGATTAATAATCACCACCAGGCAGGTCCAACCGCAGCAAATAAGGAGTCCACGAACAGCAGGAATCAGTCCCCCCTCCCATCCTTCCCTACATTAAATGTTACAGTATCACACTATGGGGCGTGCGCTCTCTGTTTTGTTTTTCTCATAGATTTTGCTGTGGATTTGGTTAATCCATGTGAGAGCTGCCGTGGGCCCCTGGATCCTGTACTTTGTCCTGTTATTACCTGTCAGGACTCTTCTCTAGGGTTTGGACATTGGACTTTGATATACTATTTATATTAGTGTTCTATTTAGCATAATATTGTTTATTGATTAATAATTATTATATTAGGTTGTTTTGTTATCACATATTGTTATTTGCATTTATATTATCTTATCTTTTGGCGCTACTTTCTTTCCCCTTTCTGTGTATGGAGAGAGAGGGAGAGAGGGGGAGAGAGGGGGAGAGAGGGTGAGAGAGGGGGAGAAAGGGGGAGAGAGGGGGAGAGGGAGAAGGAGAGGGACATACCGTATTGGTCTGAATTTTTTTCCCCTTAAAAATGTCCTTCTGAAAACTGTACTGTACAGCTTTTATTTTCATGTAGAACACCTCCAAAACTTTTGGGTCGTATTATGTGTGAGGCCGTATTATGTGTGAGGCCGTACTATATTCGGGCCAATATGGTGTGTGTGTATATATATATACACACACACACTGTATAGCAGCAGTTTATATGTATAAACACACACAGTATATACATACATACATACATACATACATACACACACACACAGCCACATGCAATTCTAAAACTGTACAGTACATTGCTATGAGTTGATGGGCTTTTTATCAAGGGGAAAATGGAACAAATACATTTCCCAGCTATGTCTCACAATGTGTCTCTGTGATAATGTGGGAGAGTTAGCTTGTATGCAAGTATGTATGATAGGAGCATCAGTATTATTTATTGTACACATTGGTACACAAGTTCTTTTTATGGAACCAAGTTTTTTGTAACACCAGTTTCAAAAGCAAAAAACTTTCAATTTCAAAAGTTCACGTGCACTTTCACTATGTCTCTGCTGAGGGTTTGAAGGGAGGAAGCATGTATATGTAAAATGTGTGGAAGAGAGGAGATGAACACTCCAGGGGTCTACAGAGATGTTGAGTGGTATGTGCATTAGCATAGAAGAACTTAATTGTTAGAGGTGACAGGACTCATGTGAACTGTAGACAGGTGTTAAAGTTAAACCTCATCAAAACTGAGAAAAAAGGTGGGGTACTTAACTTGACCCTTTTCTTCTGTCTGAAACAGAAGGCAATAACGTGATTAAGTCTGATCCACCTTAATTAATGCCACCATAGAATTGTAAGACTATTTCCTACTGCCTTCTGTAGAAAGTAGGAAGCACGACTGCCCAGATTTCATAATGGTATTTGCTATGGCATTTGTTGCATAACTTTTGCGTCTGCATACTGCCTACAATTCTTTACCCACTACAGTACCACTTATTTTGAATTTCATTTAACACAATATGAATATGAAAAGTTAAGTCAACATGTTGTACACATAAAAAGATAACCCTCTGAGGTTTCAAAACCCTATACCTCTATTATATCTATGAATAACTCGATTAGTCAATTAAAAAGTATCAAACTATTCTGAATTTAAACTTTTTTTTGCCAGTAAAAGTATCAACTCCACTATACCTGGCACCTCTTCCAATGTTTCTTTCCAGACTTTGGAATTCCAAAATAACAATCGCCTTTACATTCATAAGGAACATTAATATATTACAATATAATATTATAATACATACAGTACACAAACACAGTATAACACTTTATACCAGTATTTATTTATTTTCCTATGCTCCCAACGATGCTTCAAATCTGGGTTTGGTGTACCACATTTATGGCATTCGTTAAGGACTTGGTAGTTAAATTTAACCCTAATCCTAGAAGTGTAATATGTCCGATGTATCAGCTAAAAATGTATTTCCCTTAGATGTTCCGATGTTACCTTCTTCACTGCATTAATGCCTTCCCCAATTAGATTTTTGTCATCTATCTCCAAAATCTTTCTCCCAATTAGAAAAAGTACCTAGTTCATAGCAGATCCTTAGCTCATATCTTAGAGCAGGGGGTGCGCAAACTGGGGGGCGCGGCGGTTGCAGCTGCCCCGCGCTCTTCCCCCAAGGCATTTAAATGAATGCCTGGGGATCGTGTGAGGCCTCTACAACTTCACTTAGGCTTTGGTCCTGCTGCGTCCGGCGGCGCGGCCGCGTGTGCGTTACTCACCATCACCTGGTATCCTCCCGAGCAGGTCCCAGTCCCTCCTCCCTGCACGGCTCACTACACGCTGTGACGCGTCAGCCGCCAGGGGATGCAAGAGAATTGAGATCCCGAGTGGTGACGCGTCACGTGGTATGGCTGTGAGCCAATCAGAGCCAGGTGTGGAGCTGTCTGCTTCGTGGGGGGCGGGGAAGTGTGTGTATGGATGTGTGTGTGTATGGATATAATATATATATATATATATATATATTGTGTTGTGTGTTTACAGCCCCTCTCCACATCTCATTTATTTTAACTTTTTGCTGCCCGGATCCCCCCTTTCCCCCGATCCCCGCGGCTGCTGCCCGCTCGGACAGGGAAGTGGGAGCAGGGTCAGTACGTTGTTTGGGCCCCCCCCCCCCCTCTGCCTCTCGATCCTTGTGGCTGCTGCCCAGGCCGGAGGTAAGCGCGGGGGGTGGGGTAGGGGGTGGATTAGCGGGAGTATGGCTGGCCCCATTCTTGCCCGCTCTGGGGGGATTGAGCGTGGGGAGGGAGTGGGGGGGAAGCTGGTCACACAATCAGGATTTTGACCAGCTTAGATAAGAATGTAGAAATATACATTGTCACATGTTTTACATATAAAAATAAGAAAATGGGGGTGGGGTGGGAGTTGTATTGCTGCTTTAAAGTAATTTAATCTTGCATCTAAACTTTGTTAGCATTGCCAGGCTGAACTGCGTATTACACAGTAAGCAGTTACACTGAAAATAATGGAAAACTTAATGTTCTTTTGTATTATATTAAATTGAAACCTTAAAACATAGTTACATAGTAGATGAGGTTGAAAAAAGACATAGGTCCATCAAGTTCAACCTATGCTAAATTTAGACAACCTGTGCGTTATGTTTAGGTCTTCCATATATCCTTTCACAATGCCTTCAGCTCAATTAGAGAACATTTGTTCCAACCCACCTTAGCAAACTTGACACCCTCTAAAATTCAATTTGTCGTTTTGTTCTCCAATGCAACTACAACACACATCACTGCGAAATGCTCAAAGAACTAGATTGGTCAACACTAGAGTCTAGGCGCAAAGTTCACCTTTCCTGTCTTGCCTTTAAATTCTTTATGGGCAAGCTACCCAGCTACCTGAACAAGCTCCTCACCCCTACCACCTGCAGAACTTATCACCTGAGATCAGACTCCAAAAGACTATTCATGGTCCCAAGGCTCAACAAAGTATCCGGACGTTCCTCCTCCTCCTTCCGTGCACCCCAAAACTGGAACAACCTACCAGAGACTCTCACATCCACCACCGGTTTAAGTTCTTTCAAATCTAAGACTGTCTCACATTTTAATCTGGTCTGTAACTGTTTCATACGCTCATAATATATATTTTCTTTAACTGTGCACGCAATGTCTTGTATATAATGTATACCCTGTTCATTTATGTAACTGTACTTGTAACCATGTACTATTTGTTTTACTCTGTGCCCAGGACATACTTGAAAACGCGAGGTAACTCTCAATGTATTACTTCCTGGTAAAATATTTTATAAATAAATAAACCTTTCAAACGGCAGGCTTTATATTGGTACTGTAGGTCATGCTTTATATTGGTACTGTAGGGCAGGCTTTATATTGGCACTGTAGGGCAGGCTTTATATTGGCACTGTAGGGCAGGCTTTATATTGGCACTGTAGGGCAGACTTTATATTGGCACTGTAGGGCAGGCTTTATATTGGTACTGTAGGACAGGCTTTATATTGGCACTGTAGGGCAGGCTTTATATTGGCACTGTAGGGCAGGCTTTATATTGGCACTGTAGGGCAGGCTTTATATTGGTACTGTAGGGCAGGCTTTATATTGGCACTGTAGGGCAGGCTTTATATTGGTACTGTAGGGCAGGCTTTATATTGGTACTGTAGGGCAGGCTTTATATTGGTACTGTAGGTCATGCTTTATAAGGTTTCATAACATTCACCTTAACCTGCAGTGCCTTCTCTAAATCTTCATTGTTCTTTTCTGCTATTCTAAGCTTCCGCAACTCTTCTGACTCTCTGGAAAAGCCCTTTGGGGACAGAGACCTTGAACGTTTCACAGGTGGCACCTGGAGAATAAAACAAGGACATGGTTGAAGTAGTCAAACATTGGATTATGAAAGACATGCAAAATTAAAGAACAAGTCATTGAGAATACTAATAATGAATTATAAAAAAAAATAAAAAATCCTGCCTGGAATACTAGAGAAATAACAAGCAGAATTACCACAGTGCTACTGCTAAAGGTTTCTCTGTGACTCGTTAATGAGAATATTCATTTACATTTACATTGTTTCTTTCAGAATAATGATGTCCCATTAGGGAAGACTAAAGGGTTATAGACTCAGGAATGCAAGAAACCTCATTACGAAGGAGGGGATAGAGGATGGTCTAATTGCTCTATAAGGGTCCAAGGTTACACTTGATAGGACAACCGGAAACAAGAGGGAACTGATTTTTTCTCCCTTTGAAATAGTTTAACACACTGTGAAGTAGAAGGAACAATATGCTTGAGGAATATAAATACATCAGACAGTACATCTTATGCCGTAATGACCATATGGTCATTAACTATAATGTTGCTAACTAGAGACAAGAATATGTGTTTTCATTATGTACAGCTTTGTATAACAATCTGGTAAGAGATGTATAAAAAGTAAGGCGATTAAACAGAGGAGCGTTCTTGTACGTTGCTTTTTCTTACGCACCATTTGTCCTTATGTGAAAGCGATTAAAGCAACGGCTATAGAAATATGGTTATGTTGATTTTGGGGGGTATGCAGGGATTGCATTTACGATAGTTTGAGATCATAATCCCCCAATGTCACTGACACACTAGATAGAATATTTATTATGTAGAGAAGCGGATCCAGTTTATGTTTTTAGCCACTTCAGAAGAGAAGCTATTAATCACTTCTGGAAAGGCCAAGCAATGGAAAAGCATTGTAATAATGGAGTGCTCCAATAAGGAGGATTGTGTTTACAGGTTTAATCTTTTTGATGTCAACCCTCAATTTATATTACATGTATATACAATGGTTTACAGTGTATTGGAAAACAAAGAAAAAGCCCTGTTGCAGGATTCTTAGTCATGTAAATCGAATATACCTACCAGAGACTCTCATATCCACCACCAGCTTAAGTTCTTTCAAATCTAAGGCTGTCTCACACTTTAATCTGGTCTGTAACTGTTTCATAAGCTCATAATATATATTTTCTTTAACTGTGCATGCAATGTCTTGTATATAAATGTATACCTTGTTCATTTATGTAACTGTATTTGTAACCATGTATTATTTGTTTTACTCTGTGCCCAGGACATACTTGAAAACGAGAGGTAACTCTCAATGTATTACTTCCTGGTAAAATATTTTATAAATAAATAAATAAATAAATACAGTAGTTACTCAGGGAAAATACCACTTGATTGTCAGAATGTTTTTAAAATTAACTACAGCTCAACCCCCTTATAACGCTGTGCTTGGGGTCCAAAGAATCACATCGCGTTATAAGCGGATCGCGTTAAAAATAATGTACAATTGTATGCATTGTACAATAAAGTATTTAAGATATCATCGTGTTGTAAAGTATTCAGAAATACGAAAATTGGGAGCCACGCTTGCATCGCGTTATAAGCGGATTCGCGTTGTAACGGGGTGGAGCTGTATTTGGTTAATTTGGTTCTTATTTCAATCCCTATAGGGGGAGAAGGCAAAAGAACAGAGGAGGATGGAGATACGTATTGGTATTGATGGATACTAGCTTTGCATGCCCATGCGGTGTGTCATTTGACAACAGCTCTGCCATATAACATTTTGAAATAAAATATGATGTCAACTATTATTTGTTTTCTTATATTTTAACAAGAGTAAGAGAGGTTGCTTGAACCATAAACATCATATTTATAAAACTCCACCTTAGAGATTCACAAAGTTTTTCTTGCGGCGTTTCACCATACAATATTTACCCTGTTTATCAATAAATGAGCCCCTTTAAAAAAGGTTAAATGGGAATACAATTCATTGTGAAGTAGTAGGTCAATGCCCCTCTGGAACTATACATGTTCATAAAGGGTTAATAAATACCAATTACATGTGCAATACACAATAGTGAAGAAGGGTTTGAAAAGCAATACACTTCAGTATTGATCTAATCACAGTGACAGAAAAGGCTCCAATACACAGAAGATTGCTACAGAGGTTAATTTTAATAATTTAAAGCGATTTTGGGGTGCTGTTCGTGGTAATGTTTCTTAATTTAATTAAAAATGTCCAATATTTTTAATTGCTTTGTAGAAACACATTTTAAACATACATAAAATGTTTAACCCGCGATGTGTGTCAATACCACAATGACCAATTATAGCACAGAATGGTAACAATGCTTTGTTACGATACAGACAGATAGTTTAGAGTGAGCAATATTATATACGGTTAAAAAAATATTATAAGAAGTAAAAACATAACTACTTATCAAACATTTTTGTCACATTTTCCCTTGTGATGCTCTATCACTAGAAATTAGAACAATATGCAGAGTCATCGGATTTAGTAATGGACACAAATAGCCAATAAAATTAAAAATAAATAAATAAAACGCCTGTTGGTCTACAGCAGTCTTGGAAATGTAGTGTCACAAACAGATCGGGATTTACAATGCAAATTACCCTCATTACAGTTAAGCTCATTATATGGAAATGCATATAGATGAAACACAGAAAACCTGGCCTGTCTGTGGAATTTCATGCCAAAATGCGGTCACCTCTGGTCTACAGTTCATTTGACAGAATACAGAGAAAAGGCACCAATTAGGCCGTCTCGTACAAACATTTGGCCTCAGTACAACATAACAGTTGGGTGTGTGCAAGATAAACAATGGCTTTCCATTTTGGCAAACCAGTCATCACAAAGGCTAAAAATTGATGCAAAAAAAACCCAGATCAAGCAGTAAAATATATTGTCAAGTAAATGTGGCAGTCTATTAATATTGGTAATTTTATTTTAATCTATTGCGTGGTTTAATTACCACCCCAGCAGTGTGCCATGGACATTCCAGCTCCAGGTGATAACTTGTATGTACCAATCACATGCCCCCTGACATAGATGCAGAAGAGAATGTTCTCTTGTTCCGATCAAGCCTTGAGCTGCCCGAGTACTGTAAGCTTGCACAGCAGCTGCCACTCTTCAGGTGTCCATGCTATTCCTGAAACAGCACAAGGGCCAAGTGGGTTCCAGTCCGCTAGCCATTTTCAGAACTGCACATGGAGCCCAGTGGGTTAAAAGGCAACTGTTTACACCATGAAATAATGGGCAGAAATTAGCAATTACACCTTAGTCTCTCGCAATTTTATTATATCACCGTAAAAAAAAAAAAAAGAGACAACTGGCCTTTGGCAAATAATTGAATCATTCTTTAGAGAAGTTGCACAAATTATGAGCCGAGTAGACGGTTATTAAAAAAAGTTAGCTCTTGAAATCCTAGTGGGAAAAACGTTTTGATTCATATAACGTCGACTTGACACAAATGCACCAGACAATAAAAGGTTTCTTACCTCATGCTTTCTCCCAGCCCTCAGGATGCTGTTCTCAAGTGCACCACTTCCACACTTATTTACTTGAGTTAACTGAAGATCTGCCATTTTAACTTTCGCCTGCAAAAAATTAATTTCCGATCTCTGTGATGCGATTATGAGTTCCAGCTCAATTAAGGATGGCTGTTCCACGTCCTACAACAGAACAAAAAAGAAATAAATGACAGAACACATTAAAATAAACTAAGAATAGAGAAAATATTTCTGGAAAGGATCATTTTTCCCCAATTGTTTCACATACTGTACTATAGTTAAGAAGAATGTTTTATGTCACGTTTTTTTCCTGGCTCTACAAAGCTCCAGTAAACAATTGAACTTTTTAACTATTAATTTGCAGTGAATGCACTGTTAGTTTAAGGACTTCAAGATGAAACCCAACATGACAAATTCCAGGAACAAGAACATATATTTCAACCTACAACATTGAATCTTGTCAAATGTTTCTCCTAAATCAACAATGTAGGTACCATTTGTATTCCTCACTAATTGAGGATTTGAAAAAAAGACAAGAAGCAATGACAGGCCAAGTTCAGCTACTAGTATGACATTAGTAAGCCATCGTTAAAATAGCACAATTAGCAGCTTAGCCAGGTCAAAAGAAAAGAAACCCAACTTGACGGCAAAACACTAAAAACAGGCCTAGCTCAACTTACCTTCCCCAGAGCTGCAAGACAATTAAAGAAAAACTGTTTCCTGCAGCTCCAGGGAAGGGGCAGCAAGATGCTCTCATCGTGTTTGGGAGCGGCCAGACTGAAAAGACGGCCGCGGCCATCTCTGTGGTCGGGCCACATCTGTACATGATGAAGAGACCTGTGAGGTTTTGAAAGCTCTGTACACTACAATGTATCTGTGATCCATTAATAAAACAACAATGTATAACAAATCTATAGTTACATACAGTATAGTAGTTACGCAGGAGAGAAGGTTAAAGAAAATGCATCCAAATTCTTATTGGAGGAGAAACATATCCTATATTTATCCAGAGGAAGGCAAACAAAAAAAAGCAATGTGAAACATTTGCCAGTTAGATCATAAGACACAAATGTGACATGTCAAAAAGTTTCTGAGGCGCTCTTGCACATAACCCCCTGTCTCCCTTATTCGTTTTTTTTTCAGACATAAAATTACTGTTTCTTTTTTCTGCCACTCAGGGTGCAATGAGATTAGTAAATGAATCACTGGCATCTCAAGGAGTTCCCCATAGATGCCCATATCATATATAGTCCATAGCACACACACATTTACATGTCTACAATATTAACGTGTTCCATACCGCATTTCTTATACATTGTTGAAAAATACACTTCTTGGGCACTATGCAAAGGCAGATAGTATATGCCACTTTCATTGGGGTGACCACAGACTTTTAACCCAGGTAAGCACATTATAAATCGTCAAGGACATCCCTTATGGAAGCAATTCAATTAGAACAGAAGCTTTCAGCATCAAGGTTACGATGCAGAGGGTAGCTAAAGCTGTCTGGATTTAGTGAACTTCTCACATATTGATAATGACGCAGCTTTAAAAAGTAGAAAATCTGAAACACAGCACCCTGGTGTCACTTGCAAAAATGTAAAAGCTACGCATTAACACTGTGAGCTAGGGACTCTGCTTGTTATGCATTATCATCTCTATACATTAGAATCTCAATCATACTCAAACAAATTCACTAAAGTGTGGTTTTCAATCTGCTAACTATGCATTCCATAATAGCCTGTAATTATTAAAAACTGACAAGAAAGCTACGCCACCTGTGTTTGTGTGAAGCCAGGTAATGAAAAAACAACAACACTGTCATCACCTCTCAATTCCTGATTGCATTATCAAAACTGTAGCCTAGTTTGGCATCTGGGTGTGACCTTGTTAACTGCTAGGGTAATTAAGTTTATTCTGTGGGGAAAAAGGATGATAAATTATTAGCAAGAAGATTTTGTTCACATTTTATTAAATTGGCCTGTCAAAGGGTCGGCCAAATTACCAAGGGCCTCGTTTATTGGAGACCAGCCATATTGCCACATCTGTTACAATTATTTATAATTTCAGCAGTTGAAAACCAACTGAGTTAGGCATCCGCCATGTAAAGTAATTTACAAATTATATGATGAGGGAGTGTTTTAGCTTTTCCCTCATTTCTAGCCAGCAGAAAGCCGCGCTGTAATTACAGAACACGATTAGGTTCTTTGGGGAACTTATCTTGCACTCGTAGCCATAGTAAGATGCAGCAAGAACATATGGAGGAGCTTGTGCTTCTACTCCCTGAAGCTCGTGACCCGCCTGCCGCTGAGCCCTCGAGTTGAATTTGAATGAGAGTGCCATGGCTAATGTTCTACACATGCACCATTTATGCCACAAAACAAATCGGATCACTGTTAATTACGAAGCAGCTATAATCAGGCCTTCACATCTGTGTAATGTGAGGCGCAGTAGGCTGTATTCCAGTAATGTATGACTACCTTTGGGTCGCAAATTGTGAGCCATATTGCCTCGGTTGTAGTTACTGAATTCAAAGCAGCTCCTCTGATACAGGTCCAACACGAGGATATTTTTATCCAGCTGTTTTCCCCTCTCTCTTTTTTTTATTTTTTTTCCCACCTGAACAAAAGCTCCTCTGTCTCGGCTATTGACCAGAGCAGTTAAAGCATATGGCATAAGTTCATTAATGAACAGGAACACCAAGCACTCTAATTTAATGAATCCACTTGAGCCATAAAAATCCGATTATGTTTATGCCTGACATCTTTCCCCCCCCCCCCTTCTCCCCTCTGCAGTTGTGTGAAGTGAGAATACTGAACATACACTTACTGGTGTGCGATTTTGCAATAAACCATAACATTTTCTTCCCCAAAATATATTAGCCCCTTTCTGTGCAAACTGCATGCAGTACAAAAATATAAAGACGCAGCAGCAGTTACTTTGTTTTTTTTATTATTATTATTATTATTATTGGAATGATTATGGTATTAATTGTAGCAGGAGCTACCATTTATCTTTTAGAGAACACAGCCTGGCAGCCACCTTCTCAAAAAATACGTTATTCAATGAAAAATCTTCCTTATAGAAAATCAGCTAAATATGTTGCACCCAGATGGCAAAGCAGCTACAGTTTAATTAATCCACCTTAAGTCATTGAGTGTTCAGTATGGGTAATAACATTTTGAATAATTGCAGCGCAAACCTCCCTAAAATATTTAGAATTTCATTACTGAAACAAAGCAGAACCTGTATAAAAGCATGTAGGGGACAATTTCTGCTAATTATTCTGTTTTGTGGCTTATACGCACAGTTTACAAAGATTTAGGGGACCATAAAATTACACATACAATTGGACATTACTGCAGTACTGAGATTATTTTGAATGTTACTATCCATTTATTTTCTATGGGGTTAATGTAAAGATCATCGCATAAAATCCCCCGTGTTTGCCAAGTTACAGTATGCTGCAATGAACTATTCTGTAAATAACGACATCATAAGTCGGGAATAATGTAAATATACTGTATTGTAAATGTATTATTTACTCTGAGGATAAATCAATCTATAACCTTTCCTTACTGTTTTGAAAAGAAGAATGTGTATTGTTTTGCGACCATCCTATATACATATAGCAGAATCCCTATATGTAAACCAGTCTTGTAGCTTGTCTATAATTAGTAGCATGGTTGTATTTGAAAGGAGCATTCGCACGGACTGCTCAGAAGTGCGGGTGCTCAGACTGCCACAGCAAGCAGCTTGCAATCAAGAAAAATATTAACAGCCGGCACACCATGTCCTCTGGAGTGCCGGCTATTAATATATTTCCTGATATAATCAGCAGTAACCAATTGCAATTTGATATATCAACGGTCTAAGCATGAATCAATGAAAATATGGATTCGCATGTGGGATGGGGGGGAGGGAGGGGAGAGGAGAAGAGATTTATCCCAAGGGACTTATATACCTCCCCAAACCTCCTTCATACAACACATTGAGTCCGAAACTAAACACACCCGAGATACCTGGGAAATAGGTTGACTATTTTCAAATGACAAAAATTAGCATATTTCCAGGTATTTCAGGCTTGTTCATAGGTATCTCTTCACGTGTACGTGCACGAACGGTTGTACCAATCTACAGTAACACTATTTAAAAGAGTAAAAATGGGTTAACGTTATTCCCGTTAGTGGATGTGTGTTAGTTACTATTAACCCAATGTTAATTTGTTAGCGTTATGCTAAACAGCCTAAAAGAGCTTAGTGCATCTAGGCTTCAGAGAGCCACGGAAGCGATTACTTACCTCTTAGAAAAACAGCGGGAAAGAAGTAGTGGCACTCAAATCCACCACAGTTTGGTCATTGTATGAATCAAGCATCCCCAACTCCAAAGTGCGCCATTTTGAGACAGAGTGCTTTATTAATACTGTAAAACTGTGATAGATCACTTCAATGGGAGGTTCCTTGCGACCGGGCCCCGATCGGCACTATTGCAAGTCAATGAATAACCCCCAAAGTATCAATGTCTATCCTCTTGCACCAGTCAGTGTTTGTATGAAGTGCCATAAAGTGTTTTATGCAAATGCAACAGTTTAGCATTTGTTTAGGGGAACATTGTGTGCCATTCAGATTTAACAAATCAAAACTAGTAACATTACACGAGAAGCATTACTTTCAATTTTCAAGATGTTGGCAAAAACTCTGTAAAAGGTCATATTTAGTAAACCAGGATAGAGCTCTATCTTCAAAGATAGGAGATATGGGAGTGCAAAGGATATAAACAAAAAAAACAAAAAAAATACAGCAATAATTAGCACATAGAAAAGCCAAATGTTAGGCTACATGAACAGTAGGACATGGAACATAGAAGGGGGTGGGAGTCAGTGCGAAGCACACAGCATGTGACACCACATAACCCCTAGCACCGTGTCAGAGGACTCAGAAGTCCAAGAAAGCACAGGGATAACTAAACAAATGATAATAGAGGACTCACACGGCCCTATGTGAGTCTGTTCCCCAAAAGGTGTCTTGCACAGAGTCACGCAATCCCGTCCTTCTGGATGAGTAGACCCTCGTGGTGGCGGAACAGAAGCCCGTGTGAATAAAGAGATGTCCAGATATTCCGATTAAAATATTGCCATTTAATACACACAATACAAATGAACCTGACGAAGTATCGCGAGATACGAAACGCGTCGTTCGGGTTACGTGTACTCTTTTGTTGCCTGCCGGCCACCGTAGCAGCTCTGCTTCACTTATCCTCCAGGCCTCCTGCACCCAATGCGTGAAAGTAATGCGGTTCAGGTTCGGAGACCCCCTGCTTCAAACCTATGTTATTAAAATTGAAATAAATACAGCACAATTGCCTGTCAGAGCTGTGCAGAGAGATCTAGTTTCTCTCTGTGCAACTCTTCAAGACTGATGAAGGAAAATCGCTCATTATGGGCATTTCGTTTGTAAAGCAACTACTAACTTGTGCGGTATGTCATTTTTTTTAACAAACAGTATTTAAAAAGTGGTTTGCCTCACTCAATACTGTGTTTTCACAAATTTCATACCGTGAGGTGGTAACATGCAAACACGTTCGATAAAGCTACTTGAATAGGCCCCTTGGTCAGCAGTACCTGTTACAGGGTCCCAAACATGCATGCCTTGAACATATTACCAGTACGCCCCACTGATCAGCCCTTTGAACATTTCAGCAGCAATTTTTACAGAAGAGATTCCTGCTAAGAATTATAGAGGAGAATTGAAATGAATGTTGTACCAGTTGCAACAGAATTATATATCAGTAGAAATTGCACACCTGTCAGATCTCCCATTACAAATAAAAATATTCAATGCAAGTTAATTACAGTGCTTCTGCGGATGCCTTCTCTACTAAACCAGTCTTTGATGTCAGCAGGTACATGTACAAACTTAAGAAACAAGACAGCTAGACACTGGCTGCATTTGTTCAGTAAACACAATTAAATATTTATTAATCACACCAGTAAAAGTTATATTCAAAACAGAATACATTTCCAAATGAAGGTTTTATGACATGGTGATATAAAAATACATTTTGCAGTGATTATAAAGGTTAGCAGTGAAGACATGTACACATTTAAAACAAATACAAATGTTTTAACTCTTTTGGTCAGCTTTCCAGATTTGCAAGAAAAAAATAGTAACAACAACTTTATTTCATAGAGCGCTTTTCTCCCAATGGGACTCTAAACACTTCACAATTACAATATAGTGCACGGTCTGTGGCACAGGACATTAGGATTTTTAAGGACATAGTGCCTGCCTAGATGAGTTTACAATCTATGTTTTTTTATGCCGGAGGCACAGTGAGATAAAAAGTGACTTGCCCATGGTCATAAGCAGTGTTCGACAAACCTATACATTTGCTCGCCCCGGGCGAGTGGATTTAACCCCCGGGCGAGTAAATATTGGCCCAAGCAGCACACGTTTGGTACTAGGTGGCGAGTAGATTTTTTTGTGTGGCGAGTAGATTTTTTGGTGATTTGACAACCACTGGTCATAAGGGTCTAGCACCAGGATTTGAGCCAGGCTCTCCTGATTCAATCTGTGTCCTTGCTTACGGAGTCAATGTCTTCACTCACTGTACCACCACTTCAGTAATGGAAATAATAATGTTCACAAATCATACTAACGAAGAAAGCACAGGATTGAGCCAAACTAATGCCTAACGGGGGCACAAGCACTATATGTAGCAACCACATTTTGAGCGAAACAAGTACAATATGCAAAGCCATGTATAGTGAACCAAATGGAGTTTTTATTGAGCAAGCAATGTTACTCCATACTGTACTATCGAGCGCTGGAACACACCTGATGTATTACTTATATGGGCCACCGTGTGTCTTCTGAAGACATACTATTTTAAAGATTATCACCAGGCCCAAATCCCGGTCTGAAAGAATCCCAAGTATACACGTGCAATCCCACTGTAGCAACTAAGACACAAAAGTCAAGATTTATTAAATCCTGACATTTTAAACTCCTACAGCAATTTAATGTCAATACACAACATTCTTTCACAACCGTGTGCCTTGAACTGAGGGCTTGCAAGCATGCAATTGTCAAAACGCTCAATTCTTAGTCATCTTTTTTTTTTTTTTTTTTAAAGACACACTGTATGATTTGACAACAACAATAAACTGCTAAATCTGTTAATGACATCTTATAGTACATTATTAAAAGCATAGCACAGAGTGCCGAGAGGCAGGAGGATAATCCTGGCTGACATTCTTTCTAGTGCTCTTGGGTTCTGCGATTTGCAGAAGCATCTTTGGAGAACAGCTGTATTTGTACAGCGACGAAAAGGAGGTCTCCGGCTTTGCTCTCTTTTTAATTCCAAATCATGGCTACACTGGCGTTCCCATTGCAAAAGGCTTCCAAAATCCATATCATTGGCAATTCCAGGAAATAAAATAAACATTTCCAATATCTAAATCCAATCAAAATTAAAAAAATATATATAATTTGTATCGTAGCTCTACTCTGCTAAAATACATTTAGTATTAAGATAGCGGATGGCTACATTTTGGGGTCTTGAAAAAATATTCAGAAATAACACATTTACCATGACACAGCACAAGGGTATACAGCATTAGCGATACTGGCGACCGAGAAAGACATCTCGACTCCTCTTACCAGGCAGACTGACCCAATCTGTATAAAAAAAAATTACAGGGCCCCCTCATTTCTCTTTTTCTCTCACTTCTCCCCCTCATGTTTCACTCGCGCACTCTCTCTCTTTGCTCTCGCACTCTCTTTGCTCACTCTCATGTCTTCCTTTTCACTCTTGTACTTCAGTTTCTCTTTGTGTCTCTTCCTGTAACCTTTCTTGTACTTCATTTTGTGAGAGGTGGGGTGGGTACGTGAGAGAGTGAGGGAGGATGGGTGAGAGAGAGATGGGTGAGAGAGAGATGGGTGGGAGAGAGATGTAGGGGTCTTGCAATGCCGTCAACACTAGGGGGTGGGGGGACAAACCAGAGGTGCGACAGATTACTTCTAACTCATTTCTCATTCAAGGGATAAGCAGATCTCGCCTTTAGTTCGGACTTTGCTGGAGCACAGTCGAACGTTTGTAGCTATAGAAATGCTGACGTCTATGCAGAAACAGCAAATTAAACTTGAATTTATAAAACCACCAATATCACCATTGGGGACCTCCTGGAATGATAAACACTGAATCTCAACCCTCTAACGCATTCCTTATACCAATAGAAAAACTCCTAATAAGTGGAAAACCTGTTGGCTATTTTTGGCACAAGGCACAAACATATTCCATAATGCACTATGTGTGAAAGATAAAATAACAATAAAAACATGAACAAACACAATCATTTATGAACATGAACATGTAGTGGTAAAATTGGTAGAGACCGGGGTTGTTGTTTATTTTTGTAGAACTGGTACAGTCAGCAGAGGGTAACAAACATTTCAGGCTTGGCAATGATTTGCTGATTTAATTTTTTTTGTAACTTACATTTTTATTGAAAATTGGAACAATACATGCACATATTATTTTAACCCAGAAAATGTGATGTAATGATATCAGGGAAGACACATCTGGGAAGGGGGAATGAGGGGGTTAGAGGGAGGGAAGGGGCCTGGTTACTTTCTTGTGTTTGATTGGTCCAACCTCTATTACCTCCGCTCAGTCACGTCTCCTCTCTTCTAATAGAAACAGTAGATAAATCCATCTAGTAGTCAGCCTTAACTGTCACTTTAAAGGAAAATGCATCTACAACTATTATAGCAAAATTGTGGCCACACTAACCCCCGATATGTCTGATTGAGCTAACCATGGCTGCCAAACTTTCTGAAATTTAGTGCCGGTATCATTGACCAGGCTTGTTAATTTCTCCATTTGACAAACAAACCAAATTCAGTTACGAATGTTGGAGATTTGTGGGATATCTTTTTGTTTCCATAGTGCTGCAATCTCGCATCTCGTTGCAGTTGCAAAATGGGCAACCAGTTTACTTTCAGATCTGGACAAGCCTTGCACGGATCTATTTAGAAGTAATAACCAAGGATCCATAGGTATACCGAGGCCCAATATCCTCTGTAGCCAATTCTTAATTTCCCTCCAGAGGGATGCAACTTGAGGATAAGACCACAGCATATACAACAAATCTGCCTGTTCTCAGTTTTTTGCACACATTGAAGAATATCCAGGGATACATCTGTAAAGCTTAACCGGGGTGAGATACCTCATCATAACTTTATATGCGTTCTCCTTTAATGTGAAAAAGAAAATATGTGAACAAGCGCTAAAGACTAAAACACCAGTGTGACAAGTACAAAATATATATATAAAGGCTGCCTAGTAATACTGTCAGTACTAACAGAAAAAGAGAAAACAAAGAAAAACCTGGCGCCAAAAGTTCATTGGATAATCCTGTACTCCTCAGGGGATCAGCACACTTGCTTGACAGGCCATGTAGGGGAAAAAACACAAACAGACACAGATCATAGTGCAACACTGTAGGGTTAAAACAGGTCTACACTAATACACACACTGCACATATAACATAGAGACTCCTAGTGACTATAAAAACTATTTATTAAATAAAAAGAACTATGCCATAAAATGGTATGGACAAATGAGAACACCGCTGGTCATCCAGATGGGAAAAATCAGAGCCCTACTTACAAGCAGCAAGGCAAATACAGGCAATGCAACAAAGAGTCCTCCAGGTGCTGCAAAGACATCAGCAGCACCTGGAGGACTCTTTGTTGCATTGCCTGTATTTGCCTTGCTGCTTGTAAGTAGGGCTCTGATTTTTCCCATCTGGATGACCAGCGGTGTTCTCATTTGCCCATACCATTTTATGGCATAGTTCTTTTTATTTAATAAATAGTTTTTATAGTCACTAGGAGTGTCTATGTTATATGTGCAGTGTGTGTATTAGTGTAGACCTGTTTTAACCCTACAGTGTTGCACTATGTTCTGTGTCTGTTTGTGTTTTTTCCCCTACATGGCCTGTCAAGCAAGTGTGCTGATCCCCTGAGGAGTACAGGATTATCCAATGAACTTTTGGTGCCAGGTTTTTATTTGTTCTCCTTTAATGTGGTACAAATTGAACTCTTAGCGGCTTACTCAAATATTTAATTCCAGTCCTCTTCCTCTAGAATCTCATCCAAGTCTGCCTCCTACTGGTTCATATACTGCAATTTCTGCGTAAACTCTACACCTGAACAAGTAACTTCCTTGTACATTTGTGAGGTAAGCCCACTCGTGTCTGTCTCGAGTATACATATTAGCCTCCTTTCCCTATGATAATGGGAACTACGCGTGCTGCCTTTACCTGTGGCTCACAGAAGGCCTAAGCCTCTGCCGCTGGGAGCCTGGGGTAAGGTCTCGTTCTCAGTTCAGCGCCTCCACCTGGGAGGGATTAGCTGGATAACCCCTCACAGGAACCAATACAGTATTTAGAAATACGCACACACAGGAATATGATAACAGTTTACTAGCACACTAATGATAACAACACATACCCTACACAATACCCATGCGGTATTTGCCCCACAATATCCACACCCCAGTGAGGTTCCCCAAAGTTATGAGGGTGCCCTTGGCACCTGACCAGCTTTGTGTCCACAGAGCAATGCCCACTCAAATTGTGTGGATTAGCGATACCCTGGTGTGAGATCGTTGGTGCACTTCAGATACCTCCCATGGCACTTCTGTACCCAGGTATCACCGTCAGCAAGGGATGAGTCTGGTCCCACGACGTGGGGCCTGCAAATCCCTCCTCTCGCCATACCCGGTCCACCGCGTGGGGTGAACTCCAGCTGGAGGGTCTCACCGTTAAAGTCTATTAGTGAGCCTGTGGTCTGGTCGCAGACCGCAGATCACCACATGGCTCCGTCCACCGGCTCAGCAACACTCTATTATAGTTCAACGCTAAGGGGAGCATGCCTATCTGGAGGGGCCTTCCCTATGCACAATGACTCTACTGATGATCGGGGACTAGCTGGGGCCTATGGGGCAAACCTAGGCCTAGTCCAGGGGAGCACTGCTCCCTGGACACTAACTCAATGGTTGCTCTCCTCCTTCCGACTGGCGCTCTCTCAGCAATCGCGCCAAACTATTTCCTGCATCTCAAGCCCTGTTGGCTGCCTATCCCCATGTAGTTCCTCCTCCCTAAGGACTCTGGGACTCTTAGTCCCGCGGCCGCGTGTGCGGAGCCCCATGTAATGGCCGCTGCACTTAATCCCTACTGCGTATGTGCGATACGTTGTCTTGCGCATGCGCGAGTAAACAAGATGGGCGCCAATTGCCTAGCCCACAGCCTCCCCCGCCCGGCTACAGAGGTAAGAGGGGGAGCTCTTTATTCGTTTTTGGGGGGAGTTTTTTATTCGTTAGTGGGGGAAAGCGTATATGTTTATTATAAAAGGCCCGAAGCTGAAGGTATCCGAAGAATTCAGAAGGGGGCATACTTTTTTTCTTCCCGGATTTGATCAAACGTCTTTATTATATTATCCTTTCCTAGATTTTCTGATTTTGTTAAGCTTTAAGACTATGCAAAAGATATGCAATGGCAACACTGCCATTTTACACACTATCATGAGGCTGCATGTGGCAGAGGAAGAGTAGCAAGAAGAAATTAAACTTCTGAATAATAGTAGGTCCATTTTGGAGAGAAAATGGCTAATGGGTTCTTACAACCACTGCACAGAGCAATCTATATCCTGTATGTGTGCAGTGTGCAACTCTCCGTAGTCAAAAAGGTTAAAACAACATGTCAATATCCACTAAAGACTGAACATGTATCTACTAATAATGCTAGTTTGGTGCACTGCTCATAATATATATATATACAAACACACACACACACACACTACAGGTTCTTAATGCTGTACCTTAAGTTCTTGAGGAGGTTTGGGTAATGCATCGAGGGCCCCTTGAAGTTGGCTGATCTGCTGTGCCTTTTGATGTAGCTGATCTGTGAGAGCAATATTATTTTGTCGGAGCCGAGTCTCGCTGGACTTTACCGTTTCATAACATGCATTCAAGTCATTGTAAAGCTGTCAGTAAAAGAGTAATGATTATATACAGATATTGTTAAAGAGAAAAAAAGTACAAAATGTATAAGCTACTTTTAGGGTTAAAAATAATTCAAACGATTTAAATAACACGTTAATTAAAAACTTTGTGAAACAAAACCCCAAATACAAGCATTTCTAAAGCAATTTTTTACTCCAATCCTGATCACAAGCAATCACTTCTGATCATTTTTGATTGTTTGTGTAATCATTTTATGCTATAAATTAATGCTATTTTGCCATTGTAAAATGGAAGCAAAAAACTGACAATTAACCAGTTGACTTGCAATTACTGTACAAGTGCAGTAGATTTACAAATAGATGTATACTGTAGCCAATACTAACCGTTTACTGTGAATTCGAATAATATACCTAATATTAGAGATACATTTGTTGATTTATTTCGTTATACAGGCATACCCCGCTTTAAGGACACTCACTTTAAGTACACTCGCGAGTAAGTACATATCGCCCAATAGGCAAACGGCAGTTCACGCATGCGCCTGTCAGCACGTCCTGAACAGCAATACCTGTACCTAAAGCTGTGCGCAAGTGGGGAGACTATAGAGCCTGTTACAAATGCGTTATTTACATCAGTTATGCACGTATATGATGATTGCAGTACTGTACATGCATCGATAAGTGGGGAAAAGGTAGTGCTTCACTTTAAGTACATTTTCGCTTTACATACAGTACATGCTCCGGTCCCATTGCGTACGTTAATGCGGGGTGTGCCTGTATTGTGTTCGTGTACCACCGTTTTTGACACAGAAACCTAGCTCCTATTTAATATAGTGATAAGGATGGAAACGCAAAATTAACAATGTATTACATTGTACAACTGTGAATTATCCCACTTTTAAATATATTGAGTAGGGGACAAATAAACCAACTGCAGATTACAATATAGGTTACTTGGTCTTCTAATTTTTTTGCCAACTTATACAACAGGTTATATTATCTATTCCAGGGGTGCGCAAACTTCCTGCGCTGCTCCCCCCCTGCCTGCTCGTCAAATGACGCTGTGGAGTCATGTGACGTCACCCGCGGTGTCATTTCATGTCACGTCTCCATGGTAACGGGCGTAATTTGTCGCCACGTTGCCATTGAGATGCGTGGACTGGAGCCGGTAAGTAAATTTACAGAGGCCTCATGCTCTCACCGCGGGGCCTCTGTAACTGCAGTGCCCCCCCAGTAAAGTCTAGCGCCCCCCCAGTTTACACAGCGCTGATCTATTCAATAACCCTTTATGTGTTTATTTTTGCCATTCCCCAACCTTAAAATGCAGGATAAAGCCTACTAAATATGATGATCCGTCTAGACCATTCTATACAACAAATATATCTTAAAGTATTTTAGGCATTCAAATCCTCACTAATCTGCTTTGTGTAGGAAGTGTGGCACTTCTTTCTAATTTTTTTTAATTAGTCAAACATCCTGTAATTTTACACACTAGCTTTCACGCGTTACTCCAAGATTGTATTGTCCCTCCAATGAAGTGTCAGGTTAATACCAGGAGAAATGCTGTGAGATTCAGTGAATTTAAGAATATGACTAATTAGAACAGAAAGTATTCTGATTACTTACAGTAAAAATGCCTGAATATATAAAAGTACCAACTCGTCTACCGACAGTCCCTTAAAGATATTGTTTATGAAAAAGGCTGAGCTCCCAACGCTCACTAGATTCATAAACACAAAATATAGTTTCCCCTTGATTACCCTCATTTAAAATTAAAATCCTTGTTTTATTAAAAGCTTCCATACACATGATCTTATCCATTGGGCATATCAAAGCCATTAGATCACTCCTAGATATTTAAGAACAGCTTGGATATTGTGCCAAAAAGGGTGATTCCACCAGGTATGATTTATTAATGACACATACTTTCTGGTACGAGATTGTTTCAGTGGTGTGAGCATCTTCTTGACTTCTCAGTACTTTTTGTGTGTCCATATTGAGAGCCTGAAGCTGCTGGATCAGCTCTACCTGCTGTGCTGCATGTGCATTGCTTTGTTTGTACAGATTCTGCAGTTCCTGCAACTCCTTCCTATGCCAGGCAAGCAAGAAAAGAAGGGGAAGCGAAATTAGATATGCATTTATGATATACTGCAATGATAGAACAATGTTTGGGGCTTAATCAATGAGACATATGGTGTAGGTCCCTCTAAGGGTCAATCATAATAAACTTAATCCAAATAAAACTAGTCACTAGGTGCTTTTATGCATACAAGTCAAATGCAACTATGCCACCAACATGGTGTCTCTCGGGTAAAAGTTACAGTTTTTCGTTTCCAAGTATAATTGGAATGTTAACCCAATTACACATAATAAAACTGAGGTACATGAAAATCAAGGAAAACGTAAAAATGATCACTGGCGCAGAAAATAAACATGGCATTATGACACAAAGTTTAAGAAGAATTATTATTGGATGCCACAATATGCAGAAAAAGTCAATGTAAAAAATAAACTACTGAGATAATGCTATTGAGTTGCTGATGTCGGTCTTATCTGAAACTTCAATTACATACTGCATTTGCTTAATTTGGGAGAAATAATTCCTCTAACACGCATTAAGTTCCTGTTCTATAAGCATTAAAGATAAAACTGACCATGGTTAGAGGATATTAAACCAAATATTCCTTACTGCAATTAAATATTTGAAGTATTCAAAAGACTACATTTTGAGTTTTACATTCTATTTTAACTTGAAAAAGAAATTAATGAGTGTTCCCTTTGACGTAAATGCTGTAAGAGTTCAAAAGTGGACATCATCTTCCAAAATACTAGAGTCTCTTTACCAGCTTTAAATGTGTTTGGTGATCACAGAAAAAAAAAAATCTTTAAACATCTTTCTCTACTGATCTGCCAAGTTTGGGATTTTTCATACAAATAATTTGGTTACATTGGCTAAATATGTAGACTAAGCAGGAATGTGACAAAATAATATCAAATAAACTTTGCTCAAGGTCCAAATAGAATGCTAGTGTGACTTAGCCCCCACAACAACGAGTGAAAAAACTGCAGAACTTTGGTATTGAGCATTATTAGTCACAAAAAGCCATAACTTTATTATTAAAATATTTGAAGCATAAACATCACAAAAATACTAATAATGCCAACAAAATATTTTCTCACATTCCTACTTAGTCTACATATTTAGCCAATGTAACCTAATTATTCGTATGAATCTTTTTTATATTTTTTATTTTATAACTTACATTTTTATTGAGTTTTACACACATAGTACATAACATTCCATAGTCAGTGTTCGTTCTCTGAGGTCAACCATAATAACACATCAAATAATATGAATAAATTAACACCGGGAGGGGAGGTTGGGGGGTAGGGAGGGGTCTTGTTTTTGAGTGTCTCGATCCTCTGCCTCTCAAACTAGACTGACTCCCGTGCGGTCCCATAGTCTCCCCTTATCTCGGGGTCCCCTTCCACTAATCAAAGGTGAACGCATTTGCAGCTATCAAAGCAACACCGTGGCGGTATTCACTCCCGGGATGTCCGTCTGGGCCAGCCATGGCACCAGACTTTTTGGAATTTATTGCCAGTGTCATTAACTAGGCTCGTAAACTTCTCCATCTGGCACACCAACCAAATTCTGTTTCTGATCTTGGCCACTGTAGGAACCTCATTCTGTTTCCACAATGCTGCGATCTCGCACCTCGTTGCAAAATGGGCAATTAACTTGAGTGGATCTGGATATACCTTGCGTTGGTCTGTTTAACAGAAACAACCATGGGTATAATGGAATATCGAGGCCCAAGATCCTCTGAAGCCAATCTTTAATTTGTTCCCATAAGGGTTTAAGACGAGGGCAGGACCACAGCATGTGCAATAAGTTCGCTGGCTCTCCACACTGTTTGGGGCACAATGGAGAGTAACCAGGGACAAATTTATATAACTTAAGTTAAGCTTTTATTTTAACATTATTGAAGCAGGGGATCTCCCTAGCTGAACCGCATTTTATTTCGGCCCCGGGGACCCCCTACTTCCCGACATACAAGCCCCAGTATGGGGTGCCGGTATCTCCGCCATGTTTAAATGTCCTGGTCACGTGATAGTGGAGAATTAAACATGCAGGGAGATACCGATACCCGGGGGTCCCCGGGGCTGAAATGAATGCGGTTCAGAGAGACCCCCTGCTTCAATAATGTATGTCACTAAAATAAGATAAAAGCCTTGTGATCGCCTGTTAGAGACGCGCAGAGAGAGTGACCGATTCTGTCTACTCACTGCGCGTCTCTTCCAGACCCTAAAATAAAAAGCATAACCTCAGAGATGCAATCGACTATCGGGCTGAGATGAGCAAGTACTTTTTCAAGCTCCACATTTTCAGTGATGAACTGTAGCAATGAATCAGGAGTTAGACCAACAGTTTTCTAGTACCACACCCTGAATTATAGCATTTGTGATAGTCAAGCACAGATATTCATCCAATATAAATGGATTGGTAAATGGCACCCAAGAACAAACCTCATTTTAGTTGGGAATAATGGGTTAAAATTAATCTTTTTATGACCGTTATTTTTAGGTGGTGAAAGTATACATACAGTACAGGCATACCCCGGTTTAAGGACACTCACTTTAAGTACACTCGCGAGTAAGTACATATCGCCCAATAGGCAAACGGCAGCTAACGCATGCGCCTGTCGGCACGTCCTGAACAGCAATACCGGCTCCCTACCTGTACCGAAGCTGTGCGCTAGCGGGGAGACTATAGAGCCTGTTACACATGCGTTATTTACATCAGTTATGCACGTATATGACGATTGCAGTACAGTACATGCGTCGTAAAGTGGGAAAATGGTAGTGCTTCACTTTAAGTACATTTTCGCTTTACATACATGCTCCGGTCCCATTGCGTACGTTAATGCGGGGTATGCCTGTATATGGTTATTTTTATTAACAAGCTGATTCTTTATGTCAGCAAAAGTGCACGTAATTTTTTTTTTATAAAGGTTACCAGAATAAAGCATTTGACACATTACATTTAGTTTAGCTTGCTTTCAACGCTCCTTTTCCAGGTCCATTGACCTGAAAAAAATGTCACCAAACGTCAATACCCAGTGGGAAAAAAGTATCCGTGGAATCACTAAACACCATTAGAGACAAATGGATATGTCCTGGATCTTAGTACCTCTACTGCTGATAAATGGTTGAACGTGAGAGGTGGAAAAAATAATGATTTGTTTTGTTAAGTGAAGGAGGCTTCTGAAAATGTAGCACAAACTGGGTATTCCTAGCAGAATAGAATACAATTAGGACTATAAGGAAGTATTTTTGAAGTGACACTTCTTTGCTGGGACCTAGGTGAATTTGCTTTGTGGAGACGGAAGTAGTGTCACGGAAGTGACGTCATTGTGGGCAAAAGAGGCCGTCGGCATGCATCAATCTGGGCAAAAGAGGAGCTCGGCGCATGCGCAGTAGTCAGTGCTCAGCGTCCGACGGCGTTCGGCACAAGCGCAAAAGAAACAGCACACACTTGAGAGACGGAGACACACACGAGGAATTCACAGTTAGTATAAATATACAAGTGCAACTAGCTAAAGCACACCCTTTGTAAGTCAAACTTATTTGCATTTTGTCACTGAAATTGTGTTTTGATTTTTAATTAAAAACATCATCACAAATACAATTTCTATGAGAAAACAGTAACAAAAGACAAAGACGTTTCACTTAAAATGCGCGTGCTCGGCTAACACACCTTTTTTTTTAAATCTTTGGTTTGAATCTCTTTTTTAAAGGACAAGCCCGACATACATGACTCTGCTTACAACATTCAATTGTGGAGTGTGTATTATGAATAGTAAATGTTGATTCTGTTGTTTTTTTCTCCACTTTATAGCACTAGATAGTAAAAACTTGTCTTAACATTTTCATTGTTCTAAACTGTCAACATTATAATTAAAAACTAAGGGCACCCACAAGCTCATATTGACCCCCAAAACAACCACAACATATATATAAGCATATAAGTGTCACAGATGAGTGGTTATTTTGGGGGTCAATATGAGCTTGTGGGTGTCCTGTATGTTTTGCAATTCTTGTTCAGCTGGTCTTGGCTGATGGAGGGTGGCTCCTCCTACCTCGTTGAAACTCACCCCCTCCCACATTTAAATGGTTAAAAGCTCACTCCACTGCATCTCCCACTCTCAGGGGAACTTGCTTGCTTGCAGTATGATTGTGACAAATCTAATACAGAGTGCTTTTCCTGGTAATGTACAGGTTAATAAAAGCTTCAATCAGACTTAGAACTATGCAACTAATTTTGACAAATTTATTAAAAATCATTCTTCCTGGTAATGCACAGGTTATTAAGAATGTATATTAGTGTTAGGGACCCTTGAGATGTGGTCTGCCGTGTAGGGGCTCAAGGGCTTACAACACTTTGGCCAAAATGTTACACTAAAAGACCATTTTATTTAATAGATATCTATACATATATATTTAGGCACTGTACCGTGTATAAGTTTCACTGGATGTGCACTGAGCTCTGTCTGTGTTTCATGTTCTGTCTCTGGTTTTAAACATTGTAATTAACAAAGTTTCAGGACTTCAGAATCATTTGGTACAGACTTGACTCAAGATCGGTACCTTAAATTTGAGGTGATCAAGCGAATAATACTGCTTTATAGAGATGCATAACTCAATATAACTGCCTATTGGAGTGAGACTAACACACATGACAAGCATTATTGGTGCTCGAATGAACATTCAAAACAGAATTAGGCAATGGAGTTATATACATTTATAGTTGTATCATGTGTACATATTATCATATTATACAATATTGGTTTAATTGTTCATTTAATCACATTATCATTTTTTTCATATTGTCATATACACTTAGAAAATACTAATATTTATTATTTTATGGCTTCTGAATACCGATTGGTAAACTACATTGTAATCTCTTAAAGTCCTGAAAAGTAATAACATAATGGTACATTTATTATTACATATTTAAGTGCGTTATTGCAATTAGCACTTGTTCTGTAAGGTCTATGTACAGTGCTCACAGTGTAGAGTCCCTGTCCCAACAAGAAGGTGGCAAAGGATTGGTTGAACCAGGAACCCATGAAGAAGCACTTAACTCAAACAAAATAGTTTATTGGACTACATGAAAAAATACAAAGAACATGATATGGACAAAACAGGAGGATTCTTCTCCCACTCGTTTCACAGTGCTTTCTCAAGGAGAATCCCCCTGTTTTGACCACATCATGTTCTTTGTTTTTTATCATGTAGTCCAATAAACTTTTTTTTATTTTTGTACTTACCCGAGGAGTTAAGTGCTTCTTCATGGGTTCGCGGTTCAAGCAATCCTTCGCTACCTTCATGTCTTCTGATTGGAGTAACGTTCAGCAGCCTTGCAGGCTTCGGTACACGCGACTTCACTGCCTGGTTTCAAAAAGACGAGTAGCTACATGCCCCACATTGACTTCGGAGAGACGGACAAAGAACCTCTATATTCAATGGAGCTCCAGAGGTAATTAATTTCTCCTCTGCAGTGTACAGTATATCCCCCATCAGTTGTTCTTAAAGAGCCTTTCGGGCTCACTCTGGATTACATCACTGACAGTCTCTCTCTCTATTATCAACCAATGGGCTTGTTCCTAATATTTTGCACACTGCATTCAAAAACGGCTGATTATACCCTGACTATGTAAATATATATTACATTATTATACTATGGGACTTTTGCAAGTTCAAGTATTCTTTGTGCTATCCTTTGAGCTATGAGTGGCTGTTTTTTGTTTATCCCTGTCCCAACGGGCTGATAATAGATTAAAATCCAGGTGTCACTTTATCTTCCTGTGTCTCAGGCACCAAACATAAGGGGAGATTCATCAAGCTCCGATGCAGGGTAATGCACCCAATCCGGCATTCACTTCCAGTCTGACATTTTGAGACTTGAAAATTGGACTTCCCAAAACAAACTATTTTTAAACACTGACAAGACTAACAATGGTATTTGGGACCAAGACTACATTTTTAAAGCTTCCAAAGACTGAGCTCCAGATCAGAACCAACGCTAATACCACCCTAGCTCTTGTTACTAGTTTTAAATACTTGGGCATATTGTTTGACTCCCATTTAACATTTGTGATGTACATTGATACCATGACATCCAAAACTTTACTTTATAGGAACAATTCCTCCCTAAGTCTGCAGGCCAGAAAGCATATCTTACAGCAGATGCCAATGCCAATTATCGACTATGGGGACATAGTACAGTATACGGCTCGTATCCCAAACCCACCTTAGCAAACTTGATACCCTCTACAATTCAATATGCCGTTTTGTTCTCCAATTCAACTACAACAAACATCACTGTGAAATGTTCAAAGAACTAGACTGGTTATCACTCTTGTCTAGGCACAATGTTCATCTTTCCTGTCTTCCTTCAAATACTTTCTAGGCAAGCTACCAGTCTACCTGAACAAGCTCCTCACCCCTACCACATGCAGCACTTACCATCTGAGATCTGACTCCAAAAGACTGTTCATGGTCCTACGGTTCAACAAAGTATCCGGTCGCTCCTCCTCCTCCTCTTACCGTGCACCCCAAAATTGGAACAATCTACCGGAGACTCTCACAGCCGCCACCAGCCTAAGTTCTTTCAAAACTAAAGCGGTCTCACATTTTAATCTGGTCTGTAACTGTTACTGTACATACGCCTATAATATAAATTATCTTTAACTGTGCATGCAATGTCTTGTATATAATGTTTACCCTGTTCACTTATGTAACCATGTATTATTTGTCATCACAACTCTATGACCAGGACATATTTGAAAACGAGAGGTAACTCAATGTATTACTTCCTGGTAAAACATTTTATAAATAAAAATAAATTAATTGACTTAAATAACCCTGCATTGGAGCCTAATGAATATGCCCCTAAGTTTGATGCCTGAGGCACAGGAAGATAAAGTAACTTGCACAAGGTGACAAGGAGTGGACACTTGGATTTGAACCAGGCTCCCCTGCTTCAAAGCCAATGCCTTTACTCACCGAGTCACAATCCTTCAGTTGTTCAGTATACTGTATTAAAGCAGGAATCCTCCCTACTGAAATTTTTATTTATAAGAATGATAGAAGATAGTCAGGAAAGAGGAGCTTCCATGGAAAACATTGGTTCTGCAAATTGTCCAACATAAAATTTGGACTTGACACACTTTGGACGTAGTTTGTATCCTGCTTCAGCCCTTAATCTGATGCACATAAGTACAGTAGCTTCATGATGGATTGTGTTAGTGGGTGAAAATATACCTATGATTTCAAGAATAAAAACGTATTTGTTTAGCTTCACTTTTCAGATTTCAAAATGTTTGTGTAAGTGACATGAATGCAGTAGAGGGCAAAGGTGGATAGGGTAGCTTTTGAGCTAGAATTGGCCTTTGGTATGGATACAAGAGTATCAATGTGTACTGCTTGCTTTTTTGCTAGCCCTTGAGTGCCTTTTCTCTCACGACCTCATTTTGCCTTTGTATCTACAATGCTCTTTTATGACCAATTTCCTTCTATTTTGCCCTTCTTCTCAGTTCTCTGTGACTCTCTGGGGCCATCTCTCTTTAGATCACTTCCTTTCTTCTTTTATACTTCTCCAAAGAAACACGTTGGGAACTCATCTAGCCTACTGACCATCATTTGAACAACATCTTTGTAAAGTATAAAAGTTTTACTTTACTATCCAGGTGCAATTCATGTTAAGGTTGGAAGAACTTCTGAAAGAGAGTTTCAGTAAATGCTTACAAGAATAAAGACACCGTCAAGCTGTTCATTTAATCATTCTCCATAATAATATAAAAACCTCTCAATTTCAGGTTGAAACTAGATCTAAGGTACTGTAGAGCTACAGTACATATAGGCCTTTTTCAGATGCCTTTTGTGCGCAGTTCCCTTAAAGCTGGTATGATTTGACAGGTTTCCTGCGTGATTAGCTGCAATGTCCTGCTGTTTGGCCACTCTTCTACTTTGTAGAATGTAATGACTGCCCTCTGAGAAAGTTCACTCTATACAGAGAGGCCTGGACTTGAGAAGCAGTATGGATGACTTCTAGCAGCTCAATATCATAAAGCTTGCACATGAAAACCCTTTAATAGGATCTCTTATCTTCACATCATTTCACAAGAGGAAATACCAGTGGACTTACAGGTATTTATCAGAATGCAAAAAATCAGTGGTGAGCCAGTGAGTAAAGCATAGGTCACCATTTTCCAAACTTATTTTTGCTTACTGGATCCTGTAACAGAAATTAGGTTGGCAGCTTTAATATGCCTCCCATCATGCTATATTTAATATTATAGGCTAAAGCTGGTAAATTCCGGGCATTATTGAAATCCCTGTCCTCTAGTTGGTTAAAATTCCGGGCATTATCCATTCAGTAATGCCCGGAATTTTTGGCACCCTGCCAAGTTTTTTATTTCTAGCCAATCAGCTTTTCGTTTGTCAGAACAGCACTCAAACAGGGAAGGGGATGGGTCAGGAGGCAGCAGCCAGGCAGTGACTCCTCCCCCTCCCTCTGTAGGAGACAGTGAGGAGGGAGAGAGTATTTGTAGCTGCAAAGTAAGGCTAGGTCCTCGGTGCCTGCTGGTGCGCTATGGCGTGCGCTGCAGGGACAAGAGTTGCCCCTCAATGGGGCCGGGCCCACTAGCTCCCTCGGCCGCCGCATTGCACGACCAGTTTTTCCTGAAGACAGACAAATTGTCTTCAGTACTGTCGACAAGCGCGGTGGCCACGCCCCCAGCGGTTCAGCCAATGAGGGTGAACCTACCGGGTGATGTCATGCCCCCCCCCCCCCTTGATCTTTCCCCCTGCAGCTCACCACAGACCGGGGATCACAGCTGCACGTGCCATCAGCCTGGCAGGCGTGCGTGCAGTGCCGACACCAGGGCCGTAGCCTTATTGTCTGTCTGCAGAGTTTGTTTGTAGCTGCAGTTTCTGTCTGTCTGTGTAGCTGCAGTGTGTGTGGATATAGATACAGTAGCTGCAGTGTGTGTGGATATAGATACAGTAGCTGCAGAGTAAGTGTACAGTATATAGAGGTGCTTTCATGTATTTACCATTTTATTTTAATTTAAAAAAATCTATATAACTATACAAAAGTGTATATTATTTATTTAAAAAGCCTACATTTAGCCTATAATAGTAATAATCCCCTCAGAACAGGGCATTACTGGCAAATAATGCCCTGTTCTTCAGGGATTATTACTTAAATAATAATGCATCCCACCTAGATATTTATTTTCCTGTCTATTTAATTTCATGAATAAAGTAATTTAGTCTATTTTTATTATTCATTTGAATTGTATGATCCAATGTTTTGCACACTTAAGTACCATCAAATCTATCTTCTTCCTCTAGACGTGACACATATTTTAAAGTTTTCTTAAGACTCGTACGAAGTATGGATTCTTAGAAAAGGCTATTATTTTAAGGCATCTTGCAAAACAAGATAAGAAAGCTATGAACTGGGAATAGTTAAACAGAACAATGAGCTTAAAATCAAAGTCCAGTCAAAAAGAATATATTAAAAAGTTAGAGATTCTATACCTGAAGCTATAATCTCTGTTACAGCATATCTTCAGACTTTTTCCCTACATACAGTACAATATATTAAAAGAAGAACAAGCTTCCCATTTTTAAGACAGGGAACAGACACGGCTTCTAGTTGATCTATATAAGCTTTACACACACTTTATACTTTTTCTGTAACTGTGATCAGTTCAAAATACTTCAGGTGGATCTTAATGACTTGTATTAGTGCTGCATTCTGGATATTCAACAACCTTTGTATAAGAAAGATAGTAGTGACAGTAAAACATTGAGACTTTTTATGCAGGCCATTGTATTTGTCTTGAATCAACTGTTCTGATTTCACTACATTCAAACATATTGTGCATAGCTAGCAAATGTAACTAATAAATTGTACCATTAATCCCAAACTCAACTAGATAATGGAGAATAAAATACTAAAACGGTGTTGGGGACATTAGCATGTCGAAGGTACTACAACTAGAATCAGCAACCAACAAAAGGCTTTATGAGACTCATTTCGATAGCCATTAGACCAGTGACGGCCTACAGGTTAATAGCAATCAGGTCATTAATGTTACCCCTGCAAACTGCGCATCTTAGCTTAAAATTGTGCAATATGTACGAAAGCTTCCTTCTCCACCCTTTCAAAGCAGAGACAGAGGAATTGCCATTGAAAATGAAACAAAACAACTTTATGAAACAAAGATTTAAAGCAGCAGCCCAAACTGGTCGGCATTTTTTAATTTATTTTTTTGCGTTTTACGTTTCAAAATCTCCTCTTGCCCTATCGAACTTTATTTTTTTTTTTTTTTTTTAAATCCGAGGCTCAGGTGATGAGCGTTTTAAATAATACATCTCCGTCAGGTTAAAATGGAGCTCTTCCCAGAGCCCAGTGCAGTCTGAAAGTCAGCTAGAGGACAGAGATTAATTATTTTTTTTAACACTAAAAACATGTTTTATTTTTTTTAAGAGCTGGACATGCTCAGTGGGCAAGCTACTGACATATCAGTTCAACTCATATAGCCTTCTGTGGGGTGGGTTAGGGAGGATTGCTACTTTTATACACCCAAATACTTGCCTCGATCTGGTCACATCAACCTCTTTCTGTGCCAGCTCAGTCTGCTTCACGGCAACCTGTGATGCCAGACCATTGATTTTGCCATGCATAACCTCCATCTGGCTTCTGGCTTCTTTCAAGTCATCATCCAAATTCTGCAATGAAGGTTTATGAGAGGGGAAACAGACAAGAATCACTACACTCAACATATTAATAAAACAAGGACATATGGGCTCATGTGTGTCAAATGTTGAAAACAAGCATAATGTCATGTAGCAACATATTGAGTTTGCTTTGCCCAAGTGTATGCAATCTAGGGAGGGGACATATGAGGAGTTAATAGAATAGTCAGCACAATACCACTTTAAGATGCATAAAAATGTAATATAAAACTGTTGCAGTTTTTTCTTTACCTTTGCAGCAAATAAATATGACAGGATTAGGTAGCATTCAACTCATTCTTCAAAATGTTCTACTGGCTTTAACAGTGTAACAAATACTTGCCAATTATCATCCATGATGAAGGAGTATTAATTATGCAACATAACTGAATAGCATGTTACACTACATACATATATAGCGTAGGTATTCCTAATTACTGCATAGTTCACCGACAATATGCATCTAATCAGATGCTTATGATTTGTTTGAGTTACGATAATAGCACCATAAACACTATAAAGACATAGAATGGAAGCGATCGACAATATATTCGTATAGTCTAAGAACCAAAGGCCCATTCTTCCTAAGCAGTGTTATGCCATAAGACACGTTCCCGGTTCTGGAAGATGCTTTACTGACCATTTAAGTGAATTTACTAAGCAGTGCCGGAAAACGTCTTTTGGAGTACTGCTTCCTAAGTATGGTACAAAATGTCATAAAAGTTTCCACTGACCGAGAATATTTCTGGCTGGGTGGAAAGCATTCTAAAACCACTGGTCAGGAACACACCCAGCTATATCCAGGACACCACCGACCTGCTAAACAAACTTAATGCCATTGGTCCCCTCCCAACAGGAACACTACTAGCAACCATGGATGTAGAATCAATTTACACAAACATCCCCCACGAGGATGGGATTTCAGCATGCAGATACTTTCTGGGACCGCAGGAGCCACTCGCAGAGACAGTGACTAAATGCATCAAATTTATTCTGACCCATATCAACTTCATATTTGAAAATGACATATACCTCCAGACCAGGGGAGTGCAAACTTATGCTTCTGCGCCCCCCTGTCTTCCCTGCCTCAATGCTTGCGCCCCCTCCCTACCACAGACCTCCGTCAAATTACGCTGCGGGGTCATCTGACGTCACGTCACCCACGACGTCATTTGACGCATGTGACGTCACATGACCCACGGCATCATTTGACGCCGCATTGCCATGGCGACGTGGAATCTCGGTAAGTATAGTGTTGCAGAGGCCTCACGCGATCCCCCGGCATTTCATTTAAATGCCTTGGGGAAGAGCACGGGGCCTCTACAACCGCCCGCACCCCCCCAGAAAAATCTCCCGCCCCCAGTTTGCGCACCGCTGCTCCAGACAACCGGGACGGCTATGGGCACAGTATGCCAATCTGTTTCTGTGCAAAACTGGAAAGTGATTTTCTTTCCACCTGTCACTTGAAACCCCCTACATACCTTTGGTACATTAATGACATCCTCCTGATTTGGACCTCTGGTGAACAGGACCTCATACAGTTCCATGAGAACTTCAATACGTTCCACCCAACCATCAACCTCAAACTCACCCATTCCCTGGACAAAGTATATTTCCTAGACACCACCATTATGATAAAGAACAACCAACTACAGACCTATATACTGCAAACCTACAGACAGAGACAGCTATTAGAGGGACAACAGCTACCACCCCACACACTCAAAGCATGCAACCATCTACAGTCAAGCCATATGATGCAACCGGATATCCTCTGACACAGCAGACAGAAGCCAGTGGATTACAGCCTTGAGATCAGATTTCATAAACCGTGGGTATAACCACAGAATTGTAGACCAGCAAATCCACCAGAATACCAAGAAGTGATCTCCTGAAACACAGAAAGAGACAAGCGACAGGATACCCTTTGGAGGTCACATATAACCCACTCCTAGAAACCCTACGCAAGATCGCCAAGGAACTACAACCCATTCTCCAGGAAGATACAAGACTGCAACAGGCCTTTCCTGAAACACCCTTATTATCATACAGACAACCTCATAATCTCAAGGAAATGATCATGAGGAGTAAAGTATTCAAAAATACAACCGAATGCGGGACAAGACCATGCCATGATGCAAGATGCAAAACCTGCGCAATGCTCCACATAGCAGGCATAATACAAATACCATTGTATAGTGGTAAAGTGAAATAAGGCGCAAACAAATAAAAAGTGAACACTAATAATAAGTGACTAATCAAAATCTTAAATAGGTGATAATGTGATAAAATTTAAATGAATACAGCTTCACCCCCTGCTCTGGAACCCACTGGAAGGGGTAGTCTTCACTCTTCCCCCACAGTAACAGCAAAACACACAAAATCCACGGGGAGCATGGATTTTGTGTGTTTTGATAATACAAATACCACACAGGAATCTGGAGTACAAAATCCTCCAGCTATGTCGAGTACCTTATCATGTACATGAAATGTCCAGGGGGCTGCTACTACATAGGTGAGACGGGACAGGGGCTAAACAAGAGAATGAATCTGCATCACCACAGCATCACATGAGGAACAAGAGACAGTCTTGTCGGCAAAGATTTCTCTGACTCTGGCCATAAGATAAACAATCTGAAGGTGGCCATACTCAAAGGTAATCTTAGAACACCGAAAGCGAGAAGGTTGCATGAATACAAATTTATGAAATTGTTCGGGACACTCACCGGTGGCCTAAACGGAGACCGCAGTTTCATAAGCCACTACACAAGAGAACTCTCTTCCCATGAGTGCTAAAGCCGGTGTCATTAATACTGCGCTATATGAAGGCACACACACACCTGTCTCTTACAATGTACTATGTAATTCTATCCCTACATACCAATAGGGACTACATAGTAGCCACAGGCATGAACAGATATGCAACACCCTCTTACATTTCTACACCTACCCACACCATTGTTATACACTCCCCCTCTTGTGGGCGCTTTATTAAATTATGATTTACACAAGTACACGCACATACACACACGCATTCCCTTACATCACAAGCATTAAGTAACCATTTAACATCTTAAGTCATAAATCACATACTGCACAGGGGGGAGGTGTAGGTGTCACGAGATAACATTCCAATTGCCTTGTTTCGGGAAAATTTTTTGGCTTAATCAATTGTAACATCGCCCGAAGAAGAGATCAGTGAATCTCGAAAGCTCGCACAAATAAAAGCATTTCGTTAGTCACATAACCGTATCAACTATTTGTTTTTGATTATTAAGCTCGGCTAACATGGTACACACACACACACACACACAAAGAACCCCCTGGCAAGCACTCAGATATATAAAAAAAAGTATACAACAGATGTGTCCAAAGCAATACACAATCATTTTAATTTTAATCAAACACATCTAACATAAAATCTAAAATAACACACACATGGAACCAGACAAAAATACCTCCAAAGTACAATATAAATACACGGACAATTACAGAAAGGTACTGCAAAAAGCAGCTAGCTGAAAAAATACACCTAGGTTAAAGATAACATTGGGGACAAAGTACCCAATGAAATCACGACCGGCCAGTCGGTCATCTGGACAAATAGTACAAAAAGGTTGAAATAATCACAAGTACTGTTACTGCTGGCTGACCATATATAAATGTACACTAACCACTTCCAAAGTACAACAGGCAATAAAAAACATGTGCATGAATAAACAACATGGTGGATACAAAAAGACAAATGTCTAAATCTAAGTATACCCTACAGGTCTATAGGTTGCAACCACATGAGTACAAAGGGCATGAGAAGGGAGGCTCACAGGGAAATGAGTATGCAGATCACTTGATGTTAAACCCCAATATGGGGAAATAGGATGTAATGACCTGTGTAAAATGTCCAAAAACAACCATGATAACTATATAGGTAGAGTGCGTAGATGGTAAATCTAATAGGACTCACGAATGCAGTGTGTCTTGAACCTGTCCCCCCCCCTAATTTAGAATTGGGGACAGAGTCAATGCCAATAATCCTAAGGCTAGTGGGATCTTTAGAATATACGGTGGAAAAGTGCAGTGGGACACTAAGTGTGAGAACCACTTTAATTATCGCCCGGCGATGCTCCAGAAATCTAATACAGAGAGAACGTTTGGTACGTCCAATGTATTGTGTTGAGTCACCATTTATCAGGAGTAACCTCAGTCAGGGTGAAAACAATTCTCTGGGTGAGCTTAAAAAAAATGTGAAAACATACTAATCAGACAGGCCGATAAGGGAGGGAGCATTGTTTTCCAAGATCGAGAGGACTATGTCACCGAAGCCCTTAGGCTGTCGTCTGATTCTAATTCTTTTAAAGATTATTTCCAGTGATCTGACACTTCTGTTTTAATGCCAACTCTGTTCTTTATTAAAACAAGGGTTAGCGGATAAAATATTAACTAAAGATGAATTTAGATATTTGTATATATCCAACCCGCAGATTCCTATATTATATCACCTTCCGAAGGTGCACAAGAGCCTTGTAAACCCGCTAGGTAGACCGATCATATCAGCAGTGGAGTCAATGACATCAGGGGTGTCCAGATATGTAGACCACTTTTTACAGCCAAATGTGGTCAAACTTCGTTCATAGCTTTGGCCTCTGCCATGTTACCTGCTTGCTGGCGGAGGCGCGCTGAGGCGCACTCCCGCTCAGCACTGAGCCCCTACAGTCGCAATTAGAGCGGCTTTAGTAGGGGCTCGCCTACGTTTCTGCAAGTGCGTGGAAGCCTTAGGTAAATTTTAAATTCAAGCGCTTGCCGGAGCGCAGGGCCGGTCACGTGAGCGGTTCGCCCAATGAGGGCGAACCAGCTCCGTCACGTCACTGGCCCGCCCCCTGACGGCGTGCAGGGAAAGCACCCGCAAGGCCAGGGAAAGCACCTGCTTTCCCTGAGCCTCAGCGCGCCTCAGCACGCCAGCGGTAAGCTTGGCCGAGGCTTTAAAGACACCCTCCATGTCATTGATTCCCTCTCTTCTATTAAGTGGAAGTCTACATTTAGATGGGCCACCTGGGATGTACAATCTTTGTACACATGTATTGAGTATGATGACGGTCTCAAGTCAATTGAGCACTTTCTTAAGGTTGATAATACTCTACTACCTATTCAATGTACTTTCGTTCTCTCGATCATTCAATTTATTTTGAAAAATAATTATTTTCTTTTCGGAGACACCGATCTTCAGACCTGTGGCATGGCCATGGGTCCCAGGTTCGCCCCCAGCTATGCAAACCTATTTATGGTGTTTTGGGAAACCAATTACATCTGGACAAATGCACGGCTGGGGGAGAGCCTGGTATACTATGGCCGCTACATTGACAATATCTTGATCATCTGGGATGGAGATTAGGGTAGTCTACAATTGGCCTTTGATGAATTTAATCATTATAATCTTGGGCTTAAATTCACATATCAAAATCACCCAAGTGAAATAGTATTTTTAGATCTGGTACTACCAGTAGACAAGAATAATACTATACAAACAAAAGTACACTTCAAAGATGTTGTAGCCATCAACCAAAATGGATACATAATATCCCTCTGAGTAAATTTAATAGACTCAGACGTAACTGCTCTTCTAATTCTACCTTTGAAGATCAATCACGCCGACTGATGTCTCAATTTGCAATTAAGGGATATGATTCTGATTTAGTCCAGGACTCTTATGAAAAGGTAAGGGCCATTGATAGAGTAGAACTTTTGAATAAATCGAAGGATAGACATCTTAACAGAGAATTAGGCAGCAAGAAGAATAAGTCAATCCTACACAAGCGGTGTTAAATTCATTACCAAATTTAATGGATATTCAAATAGGATAACAGAAGTTCTCAATCAGCATTGGAATGTGTTGATGTGTGATCCACATTTGAATAAGCACATAACATCTAAAGGTGCCGGTTGTCTTTCGCAGAGCAACGAACAAAGAATCAACTAGCTCCCTAGCATATAAAGCAATTCTGAATATACGGTGAACTCTGGTTCTGTCCCCTGTGGGAATCACAGATGTGGCAAGTCAATATGTCTCATGTGTAAATATCTCACTACAGGTAACCCCTTTCTTGTCCTTTTCCAATGGATCAATGTATCCTATTAATACAGGTAAACCCCGTTATAACGCGGTCCTCGGGGTCCACCCCGAGACCACCGCATTAGTAACGGGGTCGCGCTAATTTAAAAAAAATAAAAATGCAAGCCACATCAGCGCATATTCACCCCGCGGTCCCGGCTTCCCCCTGTCACCGTGTGACAGGAGATGGGAGGGGGGATGCCCCTCCGGCTTCAGCTTCCCCTGTCACCGCGGGACAGGAGATGGGAGGGGGATGCCCCTCCGGTCCCGGCTTCGGGTTCCCCGTCACCGCGGGACAGGAGATGGGAGGGGGGATGCCCCTCCGGTTCCGGCTTCCCCTGTCACCGCGTGACAGGAGATGGGAGGGGGGATGACCCTCCGGCTTCAGCTTCCCCTGTCACCGCGTGACAGGAGACGGGAGGGGGGATTCCCCTCCGGCTTCAGCTTCCCCTGTAACCGCGTGACAAGAGATGGGAGGGGGATTTCCCTCCGGCTTCAGCTTCCCCTGTCACCGCGGGACAGGAGATGGGAGGGGGGATGCCCCTCCGGTCCCGGCTTCGGGTTCCCTGTCACCGCGGGACAGGAGATGGGAGGGGGGATGCCCCTCCGGTTCCGGCTTCCCCTGTCACCGCGTGACAAGAGATGGGAGGGGGATTCCCCTCCGGCTTCAGCTTCCCCTGTCACCGCGGGACAGGAGATGGGAGGGGGGATGCCCCTCCGGTCCCGGCTTCGGGTTCCCCGTCACCGCGGGACAGGAGATGGGAGAGGGGATTCCCCTCCGGTCCGGCTTCCCCCCGCCGCAGCACAGGGCCCTCGCGCCGCAATACAGGGCCCCCATGCCCCCCGCGCTGCACCGGGCCATCCCACCAGCCCCCACAGCATTGGGGGCCCCCGCAGCCATCATCCCCCTCCACAGCAGCACCACCCCCACCGGCACACCCCCCCCCACCCCCCCTGCAGCCACATGCCTCACCAATCATCCCCAAGGTAAGGCTGATTTATGTATACAGAGGCGGCACATTTTATTTGAGTGCGGCTAGCTCCGCAAGCCTGGGGATGCCCCGGCATGCTAGCCGCACTCCCTCGGCGTGCCGCGCGTCATCGACGTGCGGTCACGCGTCATCGGGTGCCTGCGCCCCCTGCACGCGCGTCCAGGGCTCCCCGAGGGAGCCCTGGTGTCCCGCGATGTGGGGGACGGCGGCAGGGGGTTCCGGGGGACCCGGCGGACCCGGCAGCGGGAGGGAGAAAGCCCCGATCGGAGGGCGCTCCTCCGTGTCTTCGGCGTGCGCCCGGCACCCTCCGGCGCGCGCCAGGTTACTGCTGCGGCCGAGAACGGGCAAATGCTCGAATAAACTCGGCCGCAGCAGTATGTGTATTTGGAGGGGTGTGTGTCAGTGTGAGTGCAGTGTGCAGTGTGTGTCAGTGTGAGCAGTGTGTGTGCAGTGTGCAGTGTGTCAGTGTGAGCAGTGTGTGTGTGCAGTGTGCAGTGTGAGCAATGAGCAGTGTGTGTGCAGTGTGTGTCAGTGTGAGCAGTGTGAGCAATGAGCAGTGTGTGTGCAGTGTGTGCAGTGAGACTGTGTGCAGTGTGTGCAGTGGGAAAACCGCGTTATAACCGAATCGCGGTATAACGAGGCGCGTTATAACGGGGTTTACCTGTAGTTCTATAAACTGTTTAACAACACATGTTGTGTATGCTTTGTCTTGTGCATGCAATATCCAATACATTGGACGTACCAAACGTTCTCTCTGTATTAGATTTCTGGAGCATTGCCACAATAAAAAAAGGGGTTCTCACACAGTGTCCCACGGCACTTTTCCACAATACATTCTAAAGATCCCACTAGCCTTCGGATGATTGGCATTGAATCTGTCCCCAGTTCTAAATTAGGAGGGGGCAGGACAGGTTCAAGACACTCTGCATTCGTGAGTCCTATTGGATTTACCGTCTAGGCACTCTGGTGCCATTGAGACTAAGCTAGGGCATTGATACCAGTATCTTAGTGTAGTGTTATACATTTACATATGTGTCCCCCTGTAGCTTCAGTTTAGTGTCCTCCATTTTGAGCTGCTGCTAATGGTTTCTTATCAAAATACATCGGTGTTATATAATAATCACTAATTGTACAATTCATTGTATATACTCTAGGTTTGTGACTCGTGCTCTCAGTACGGATACTATAGCCATTATGTTTCTTAAGCATATCTCTACCTGACGTTATTAAATTTTACATTATTAATCGGTTTATGCTTTTTTACATTTTTAGCTGTAATCTTTGGTTTATTAATCCACCTTCCCCTTGATATAGAAATTAATTCCTCAGATTTATATCAGATTGATCAATTTAGGAGTAGGTGGTAACAAAATGTTATGTCATTATTCATTTTTTTGTTATATTTTATGCATTTTATTATTAAGCATTTACGATTAGCAAATATATTGGTATATATTGATTTATATCAGCAGTCAGTCAGAAGACATTGATTACAGTGTTTGTTAAGTTTATGGGATTTTTACATTGTTATTGTTTATTTTGTATTGCCTTTCAAGCTTGTACACGACGCTGATTGGCAGTAGCTGTTTTCTACAAATTTAGCTATACTGACTATATAAACCTGTCACAGCCACTAGCCAATCATCCCTTGAAGAAGTCACTTACGTGACGAAACGTGTCGAACTTCGTGACGCATTGACGTTATTACGTAGTGACATACAGTCTGGGGGCGTGGACAAAGTGCGGAGCGGCTGCACATTGTGTGACTTGTGTACCAGTTGCGGTGCGGTTGAACGTCGAGCGGACTGGACATTTTCCGGCAGTGCCAGGGAGAGGTGTGAGCCTCACCGAGGTCTTCCTGTTATCGGCAGCACAGAGGAGAAACATTGAGCCCTGTAAACGATCGTTCTGCCACAGATGAGCATCTGCTAAACAAGCCAGAGCAACCCTAGCACACGTCTGTATATTTCCACTAGATTCGTCCTCCAGCTGTTCAGTCATCTTACAGATTGTCTCAAATTAAAAAGTTTTTTTTAATCTTACTATGTGAGTGCAAGTCCTGGAGACTACTCTATGTTCTTTTAATAAATATTTTATATGCATTATTATGCTAAGGAGCTGGCACTTCTTTTCTTCTTTGATTTGTAGGTATCAGTGTGATCAGGCTAGATCACCTAAGAAGCTTAAGCCTACTCCATATACTGACTGTTCCCTGGAACTGGACGTTTTCATCATTCTGCCTAGTGGGACTGGTTTGGTTTAATATAAATCACTTTCTACACTATATTTATTATCATAATTATTTATATCATCACTTATAAATTTATGCATATTTATTTATATTAATCACTCATATCAAATCTTTTTATTAATACACAGTTAGCGCTACTATTTGTTTTCGTGGTTTTTTTATAGAGCTATACATACACACACACTTTTTTAGATGCAATTGTTGCTGCTAAATGCGTCTATCAGCTTTAACATTAAAAAAAATATATATATATATACACACACACACACACACACACACACACACACACACACACGTTTTGAATGCAAAAAGTAAGGTTATTTTTACGTTTTATGCGAGAATTAAGTCTGTTATATTTTCTAATGATTATACTTTAGGATGGCTATTTGATGTCAGCTTCCTGCTTTCCAGCATCAATTTTTAAAGAGCTGTGGGTTTTAAGTGTAGGAATTTAAATGAATGCCGGTCCCCACTGGCATGTTTGAATACATAAGTTGTTATCACAGCAAATAACACGAAGCATAAGTGCACGCCACAATGTAGTTTGGAAAATCATGTGAGGGAAGCCAACCACTCCGCCTCGTACCTTTACTTTGGCTTCAATGGCAGATTGTTCGACCCTCTGGTGTGCATCCTGCCTCCTCGCTTTCTCTAGGTCATTGAGCAGGTCAGCGTAGCTCTTATTCAATTCCTCCTTTTCGTCCTCCAGTTTCTTTATAACAACGGTCCTCTGCTCTTCTTTCTTCTGCATCCTTTCTTTGATGCCCTGTTTGACAAATCGAAACAGGAAATGACACCCCCAAAATATAAATAGCCGTGCAGGAGATAATCCGCAGACTATTTTTACTCAAGTGACCTTGGCTAACGATGTTATACGAAGCTGCGAATAAAGCTGCACTTTTATGGCAGTCGGTCGTGCAGGTGGAAGGATCCTACAGTATGTTTTAACTGCTTGACAGCTCTGATAAGAACAAGTTTGCAAGGAATCCTTTAATTGATCAAGAAGCCTTTGATGCTGTCCCCAGCTATTTTTGAGACCCGCACAGACATATCATTTCAGACTTTGGCTTTATCAATTAATAATACCAGTCCCATCAGAATGTAATTAAAAGAAGCCACAGATTCACACTGCTTTCTTTCGCTCCATATCCCTCATTAACTATTTATCTGAAAGTTAGAAGACTCAGATTTGAGGCTTTAAAGCAGTACTCTGTCTGCTGTATGAGGAATAACTGTATGGTACAGCAAGGCCTCAGGCAATTCTTCTTCTGAGTGTGTCACTTTCTGAGCTGTACAGGGTGACGCAGCTTGAAGCACAGTACTTCACAGCAAGAAAACGGTAAAAGGAAATACAAGACCATGTACCTTAAGTTCCTGACTTTTATCTTTTAAATTCTGTTGTGAGTCACTCAATTCCTTCTTCAGAAAAGTATTTTCTTCATCCACAGACATCTTCCTCTGTACTAGGTTGTTTAACTCCTGCTGCTGTCCTGATGCTCTCTGTATCACAAAGGAAAAATACCGCAATCAGCGTCATCGTTTCCTCTCAAGAGGCACCAGTGTAATAAGCGCAGCTTTTCTGCCTTTTGCACGACCACAAAAAGATCTTATTCCAATGAAAGCAAAATATCAATACCTGTAAACATATTCTCAGCAGAGAAATTAATAATTAGCAAAATTACAGTAATCTGAAAATGAAGATTTTAAAATGCTCATTGTAATCTTTGCACTTGAACATAAAGCAGCTGTTAGAGGGAGGTTAGTTAAAGGCCTAATGCTTGATCAGCCAGATTTTTATGCTCCTTACAACTAAAGCAGTAAAAAATTAACAAATCTCCAAATTTATTTTCTCGCCAGAGAAAAATACAGATTTTGGCCTGTTTTCGTCCAAAAATACCACCGAGGTCTATGGGGATTTTTGGCCAAAAACAACTGGTACTGTATAAAGTTTAGTAACACTGCTTAGTGTAGTGGAACCAATTCTCTTATTAGCCAAAAAAGCTATATTACAATTGATAAAACCATTTTCCACCAACAATACAGCAATTAGACAAACTGTTTATTTTTTCATTTATTATTATTATTATTTTGTCTTCCAACATGACGGAAGAAAGGCTCAACTGAAGCAAAAATGACAATTATAATGCAGATCTAATCTACTGTATTTCTCAGTCTGATTTTATTTGATGCTGAATGCATGACAGGATTGATTTATAGAGGTGCGTTGTTCACCAATCATAATTCTTCTCCTTTGTGGCAAAATTGGTTCACGGTTCGCTCAGCCCGCTTCTTATCACAGTACAATTTTATTAATGCATCCTCTTTCTTTTGCAATCTTGGATATTGTTGATGTAACCCCCTTCAGAGGATACAGCTTTGTATGCTGCCCCCTAGCTGATTTCTCTCTAATGTGTGTGGTGCTCGTAAAGAGACAATGACTAACAGAAGCAGCTACGGCAGGAATAGAACTACCAGAGGGCCCTGCTGCTCGAATAGGGACACATGACAGAGCAAAGGAACACAGGTTGGGGAACCAAGGAAATGCTGGAAAGAAAGGACCAGTTGAGAGAGGGGAGCACGAGAAGAGGAGATCTGCAGAGACCCTGAGAGAGAGCATTCCCTATCTCACAGGGAGCTGCAGGCTGATTTGAGGGAGACCTTATGACCAGATCGCGAGAAGGACAACTCAAAGGAGCTGGGTGAGGTCACAGACAGGCTCCCCGAGTGGAAGTCGAGAATGGGCCAGCTGCCTACCAGACTAAGGGAGGCGTGAGTAAAGACAAAGGAGATCGTCACTAAACACAAAGGACACTGATGTCTTTGGGAAGAGACAGGCCTGCTACAGTAACATACACTTCCAGAAGAGCTCCAACTTTGTGCCGGCACTCACACTTAGACCCTTTCAGCCCGGAGTCAAGGAGACTTGGGAAGAAACACTGTATCGTAATGAACAAAAATAGGATTTTTGGTGCACAGCCAATAGAGTGGGTCACAAAAACAAAGTGAATAAAAAATGCTTTATTGGTCCATAATTAAAAAACGGAGGTAAACACCCTCCAACGCATTTCGTGCATATAGCACTTTATCATGTGGATGATATATATTTTATATATCTAGTAGGGGTTTTCTATAAATGCGTTCTGGTTAAAGAGGTTATGTCGTGTCCTGTTGTCTGACCTTCAAGCCACGTTCTCAGTTTGTGGGATAGCATTGTTTATAACAGGGAGTAGGACTTGAGCCCCCACCTTCACATATAGAAATCAGTCTAAGGGAATAACAAGGGATTACAATAAAAATAAACTTATACAGGATTTTGAACAAAATGCTGCTTTAAGAATATTATGTTTTTTTTAAAATAAAATCAGTTATTCATATAAGATAATATTTACTGCATTTTCCCCCCTTTATGCCCTTTTTAGTAATTTTTTTTATGTATTAAGCTTCCTTGGGTTGCTATAGCATCCATTTAGGAAGCCATACTGGGTGCCCTGGGAAGCAGGATCTTCACTTCTTGATCATAGGCGAACGGATCAACCTGCAGCTAAGATAATTGCATTGGAATAAATGTAAGGAACTACTGCATAAAAAAATATATATATTTATTTTTAAGAGGAAATGCTGTTTCTTTAACGCACATTTTCTTTGTACGTTTATGAAAGGACAACAAAAAATGTAAAACAATTATAATTTAGGTGCCTCATAACTTTCAGGGTTCTCCCAGTCTCTGGTTGTCACAAATAAAAAAGCTGTGTGCGCTGAGTGCACGCGCATAGTAAGTGAAACTTCGTCTTTTGTCACTGTTTTGTCACAGAAATTATATTTGTAAGAATGATATATTTAATAAAAAATACAATTTCAGTGCCAAAACGCAAAGAAGTTTGACTTAGAATGCGTGGTTTAGCTATTTGCACTTCTATATTTATAGTAACTGGGAATTCCGTGTGTGTGTGTGTCAGTGAGTCAGTGTGTGTGTCATTCAGTGTGTGTTTATCAGTGTGTCCCCCCCATGTCGCAGGCTGCAGATCAATGACAGGTGTCTGTGCTCCCGAGCAGATCTTAGCCAAAAGCAGCGAGGCGGGTGGGCTCTGCTGCTCGGTGAGAGTGCACAGAGCGCTGTGTTTCAGTGTGTGTTACAGAACAGGGGCACAGACCCCACAGACCAACACCGACCCCAGCACAGCCTCTCACCTCAGCTCCGACACCATGCGGGGGGCTCCTGCTGCAGCTCACCTATACCACGGCCTCTGCTGGCTGCTCGGCCCGGCACTCACTGCCCTGATCTCCATGTCAGGTACTGTCTGGTCTTCTACCTCTGTACCTCCCCCCCTCCCTATCACCCTGCACCTCTCTCTCCTCACTCCCCCTGTATCACTCCATCAGCCTGCTTTACCTACCACTCTATCCCTGCTCCTCTTAACTTCTACACAGCGTCACCCCTCCCACCCCCCACTACCAAAGCGCCCGGTCCTCCCCTCCCTCTAGTCACCGGTATGGGAACAAGCGCCTCCTCCCACGCGCGGCATTCCTCACTCCCACTGATCAGTACCGGCATCTCCTCGGGCTGTGGTCTGGCACCAGGTCTCCGAGCCGTGGCGTCCGGTGTGGGGGAGCGTTAGGAGTGGCGGCGGCGATTAAATTTTGAGCGGGTGCGGGGGACCGGCGCTCGTTAGGAGCTGTGGCAAGTAAATGTTGAGCGGGTGGGGGGGAGCGGAACGGCGGCGGTTAGGAGCGGCGCCCGCCGCATGTGATTTGCCAGAACACAGACCGGCCTCAGCTGCCAGCACTTTGACGTCACATCCGTTTCATTTTCTGTCTCCACAATCCATTTTTGTCCCATTACGAATGAGGTGCCATCAAAGAAGTTTCACTTCAAAAATATGTTAAAGTAGCAATTACCTATGCTCATTAAAAAATAAAGCTTTTTTTTTCTGTTGTGTTGTCTGTCTTTATATATATATATATTAATATATATATATATATATATATATATATATATATATATATATTAATATATATATATATATATAAAGACAGACAACACAACAGAAAAAAAAGCTTTATTTTTTAATGAGCATATATATATATTAATATATAAAAACTTTATTTTTTCCACCACACAGGGAGTTTAAAATCGCTTGTGCCATTCATGTACATTAAGCAAAAAAAGTTGCTGTTAACTCCTACCATAAAAATAAAAGAACAGTAATATATACAGTATATATATTTTTTTTAAACTGAAATAAAATGAAGTAACAAAGTAAGATTACAGCATACACTCACAGGGTGTGTTATTGCTTTAGTGTCATGTTTTTGGTGGGATTCCTCCTAACACGCTGGTAGTCTGTGATTATCAAGAGCCCAAGTGATACATCAGCATACTTCGTCATAAAAATTATACTGTATGTAATAGATATTGGTAAAACATTTGAGAACAAATCCACAACCGGCAAAATATAAGCAGACATGACAAGTGTCGTGCCCCCCCCCCCAAAAAAAAAAAAAAAAAAATCAGCAAACGACAGTGATCTTTTTTGAGAGATTCATCTTGTCAATATGTTTGCAAAAATGTTGGACATTTTCACTACATCTTTTGCAATAATTTGCACTATTAACTCAATAATGCAGCGGGATTTGAGCGACAACTCTATAAGGTTAACGGTAGAACAAGTTAAACAAATATACATTTAAAGTAGAAAAATGTATTGAATATGCAATTGTTAAAGTAACAGTCGATTTTCATTTCAGTTTTATACTACAGTAAACTTAACTACCGAACGGTGCCTCAGTAATTGGATGATTTAAATAAAGGTGCCCTATAGATAAGAAAAAAAAGAATACATCAAGAAACACTGTTAGAAGAGACTATGTGATATATATATATATATTTTTTTAATCACTCTCAAACTTTTATTAACCCCTTCACTACTATAATGGCCTCTTTGCAATACGTTAGACCAGGCCTGCACAACTCCAGTCCTCGAGGGCCGCAAACAGGCCAGGCTTTAAGGATATCTGTACTTCAGCACAGCTGACTTAATTAGTGGCTCAGTATGCTGAAGTAGGGATAGCCTAAAAACCTGGCCTGTTTGCGGCCCTCGAGGACTGGAGTTGTGCAGGTCTGCGTTAGACGAACACACACACATATTTAAAAAGAAAACACAGAACATCCCTCCTAAAGATACAAAGAATTATTTTATTTCTAATTCTTTTCTGAAAGGATATTATAAGCATTTAATAGCATGCAGCAATATTGTTAAAATCTCTGAAGTGGCAGGCTAGCAAATACATTTGGATGTCTTAACTGAGATCATATAATAGTAGAGGATCATTGAAGAACACACAAAAAAAAAGTTACCAACAATGTTAAATTTTAAAAAAGCTTGTCCGGGATGGGAAGGGAGCGAAGATAGCAGGGATACACCATGAAAAATAAAAAAATAAATGCATACAATAGTGTAATAAGTTCTTTTCAATCTGGATAAAACATGTATGTCTTGGCTCTATAGCAATGCCTACTTACAGCAGGTCAAAAGGTAAAAAGCATTGATCTACACAGCAGGTAGAAAGGTGTCAGGATCTTCAGGAACAACAGCCCAGGTTTACAGCATAAGAAATCAGCACCTCAGCTCAGACGTCAGTAGATGTGAGTGGATCAGAGACATGCAAAAGAAAGGCAGACCATAGTGTCGATCGTGCATAAAATTTATATCAACAAACAACAAATTTTAGGAATTGTACTCATATTGTGTACATAATCATAGTTCACATAAGGCTTTACTTGAGGCAAATGGAGTGCTGGTTCAGTGTGGAGCAGCTCACCGGGGATCTTCTCCTTAGACTCACAACAGACCGGGTGGGAGATGGCGTCTGACGTCACATCCGCTGTTGGGGTGACGGCATCCGGTCTTGGAGGCAAACGGTGGGGGAACTCAGCAACTCTGAAGCCTTCAGTAGAAAGAGCAGCTGCAGCAATGAAAGTGGCTCTACGCGTTTCGTCGTACTAGACAACTTCCTCAGGAGCAATGAATAATTCTCAAATGAGTTGTGGGTTTATATATACTAAACAATTGAACAAATAAGCAATTAACCAATTTAATATAACAATTATATAATTGAAAATTTAAAAGATACACTGGTTCTCCAATAAATAGGTACATAACTCAGTGTTCAAAAAACGGCGCAGTGTTAATACAAATAGGCATTTAAAACAACATCTAAGTAAATAAAATATCTAAGTAAATAAAATTCAGGATCTAATCATGATAATATTCTAGGTGTTTATAGGGAGCCATAACTAATTGGTTCTTATGTACTCACAGAGCAAAAACGAGGGAGAGAGAGGGGAGAAGAATATAAGAGTGAATTAGTAACATATTAGTAACATATTAAGATTGATTAAAATATACACTTATATGTATCAAAAGTAATAAAAATATAAATATACATAAAATATATATAAATATAAAAAAACCTTTGTTCATTTAGTAAGTGACCCAATATTGATAATAAAAGGCACCTGACATATAGCTAATGTCAGTGGGAGAGGTCGCAGAAAGGATATACAGAGATAAGGGGCCCGAGCAGACCGTGCATTAGATAAGAAATGGGATAATCTCAAATTCTGCATTAAGCCCATTTGGCATTAATGTTTTTAATTTGTGTATCCAATACATCTCACGTCTGCTCAGATCTACATCTCTGCTGCGACCCCTTCAGTGTTGTCGCACATGCTCAATGGCAGTGAATTTTAGTCCTTTAGTATTGGAATTGTGGTACTTAGCAAAATGTTTGGACACACTATGCGTTAGTATGCTTCTCCTAATATTGCTGAGGTGTTCTACAATACGTGTTCTGATGGCTCTTTTAGTTTTTCCCACGTATTGTAGTCAACAGGGGCATTCTAATAGGTATATGACATAGTCACTATAACAATTCATATATTGCTTTATTTTAAAGTGTTCTTTGGTTACATTACACATAAAGTTCTTTTTGTCTGTCTGTTTATGTTCACATGCCTTGCACATTGTGCAACCAAAGAAGCCCTCCAGATTCTGAAGCCATCCTTTATTTGTTGTTTCTATCTTTTTTAGGCACTTGGAGCGACAATACTCTTCAGATTTTGTGCTTTTTTAAAAATTATTTTTGGGTTCTCTGGGAGTGTGCTATTTAAAATTGGGTCACTCTTTAAAACATGCCAATGTTTTCGAATAATTTTACCAATATTGCTGGCATCTTTATTGTAAGTTGTCAGAAAAGCTGTGTCAAATACATTGTTTTTTACTAATGGTGTTATTTCTTTTTTAGGTTCCAATAAATCTTTTCTATCCAGGTTTTTCGCTTTATTGAACGCAGTGTCTAAAATTTCTTTCTTATAGTTCTTTTGTTTAAAGCGTGACTCCAAAGTTTTGCACTGTTCTTCAAATACAGTTTCTTCCGTGCAATTCCTACGCATTCTTCTAAATTGGCTATAGGGGACATTATCCATCCACTGGTGATGATGGCAACTTGAACGCAAAATATAATTGTTGCTGTCAACATTTTTAAAAAACGATTTCGTTTTGAGAAGACCCTCTTCAATATATATCACCAGATCTAAATAATTGATCGAAGACTTACTTGAAGTCGAGGTGAATTGTAAATTCATGGTATTGTTATTCAGACCTGCTATATAGTCGTCTAGGTCTGTTTGGTCACCCTGCCAAATTAATATAATGTCGTCAATGTAGCGCCGCCATAGGACAACACCCTCCCCCAGCATGCCATTGGGCCAGATGTTTTGGTCCTCCCAAAAACCCATGAATAGGTTTGCATAGCTGGGGGCGAATTTCGTTCCCATGGCGGTGCCACATTTCTGTAAATAAAAGGTGTCTTCAAACAGAAAAAAGTTTTTTTCCAAAATAAAAGCTATAGTTTCCAGAATAAAGTCTGTCTGAGATATATGCAATTCTGGATTTTTTTCTAGGAAGTATTTTACAGCTTCACAACCCAAAGAGTGTCTAATGGATGTGTATAACGAAGACACATCTATAGTGGCTAGGATGTAGTCCTCTTTCCAAACTATTTTGTCTAATATCTGTAATATTTCTGTTGTGTCTTTTAAATAAGATTTAAGATGTTTGACATAATCTTGCAAAAATGAGTCTATGTAGGCAGATAGATTTGAGGTGAGGGAGTTTATTCCGGAGATGATTGGTCTTCCCGGGGGATTTATAAGACTCTTGTGAATTTTAGGAAGTAAATAAAAGATGGGAATCTGTGTTTCATTAAATAAAAATTTGAACTCCGGGTCTGATAGAATCCCTGAGTCTTTCCCCTTATCTAACAATAATTTCAATTCAGTAGTGAATGTTTTTAATGGATTTCTCTTCAGAATTTCATAAGTTAGAGGGTCTCCCAACAGACGATGAGCTTCTTTCAGATAATCTTCCCTATTCATAATAACAACTCCCCCACCTTTATCAGCTTGTTTTATAATAATATCTGGGTTTTCTGTTATCTCATCTAGTGCTATTTTTTCTTCTTTTGTTATATTACTCCTAATTTTGGATTTGGTGGTTTTTGTCAAATTTTCAAAATCTTTAGTAATTAGGTTATAGAAGACTTCTAAATAATTCCCCTTATAATAAGTTGGATAAAATGTAGACTTGTTTCTTAGGTTGGAGTGCTTAAATTTTTCTGGTTCTTTAATAACTGGCGGATTTAAATTTGATTGTCTTGAGACAGCATCTTTACTTAAAAAGAACCTTTTCACAGTTAGCTTTCTGAGATATTTGTTGGCGTCTAAAAAGAGCTCAAAATTATTTGGCCCTGTGGTCGGCGCAAAGGATAATCCTTTTGAAATTAAATTTTTTGTGGTACAGAAAGTGTAATTGAACTTAAGTTAAAAATGCTACTATTTTCTTTAGAGTTACTACATTTCACTCTTTCTTTTTTCTTTCTTCTCCCCCGTTTGCCTCTTTGTTTAATTCCCCTTTGGGCTGAGAGAGTCTGTCTTCGATCTCCTGAAGTGGGGCAAAGGAGTTTGGTATTTCCCAAACTTTGAGAGGATCTTCTAATTCTAAAAAATCACTTGATCCTGCTGCTTCAATGGGGGAACGTGATCTACTAGTTTGGTGCTTTCTTCTAGCTATAATTTGCACTATATCCTTTCTGCGACCTCTCCCACTGACATTAGCTATATGTCAGGTGCCTTTTATTATCAATATTGGGTCACTTACTAAATGAACAAAGGTTTTTTTATATTTATATATATTTTATGTATATTTATATTTTTATTACTTTTGATACATATAAGTGTATATTTTAATCAATCTTAATATGTTACTAATATGTTACTAATTCACTCTTATATTCTTCTCCCCTCTCTCTCCCTCGTTTTTGCTCTGTGAGTACATAAGAACCAATTAGTTATGGCTCCCTATAAACACCTAGAATATTATCATGATTAGATCCTGAATTGTATTTACTTAGATATTTTATTTACTTAGATGTTGTTTTAAATGCCTATTTGTATTAACACTGCGCCGTTTTTTGAACACTGAGTTATGTACCTATTTATTGGAGAACCAGTGTATCTTTTAAATTTTCAATTATATAATTGTTATATTAAATTGGTTAATTGCTTATTTGTTCAATTGTTTAGTATATATAAACCCACAACTCATTTGAGAATTATTCATTGCTCCTGAGGAAGTTGTCTAGTACGACGAAACGCGTAGAGCCACTTTCATTGCTGCAGCTGCTCTTTCTACTGAAGGCTTCAGAGTTGCTGAGTTCCCCCACCGTTTGCCTCCAAGACCGGATGCCGTCACCCCAACAGCAGATGTGACGTCAGACGCCATCTCCCACCCGGTCTGTTGTGAGTCTAAGGAGAAGATCCCCGGTGAGCTGCTCCACACTGAACCAGCACTCCATTTGCCTCAAGTAAAGCCTTATGTGAACTATGATTATGTACACAATGTGAGTACAATTCCTAAAATTTGTTGTTTGTTGATATAAATTTTATGCACGATCGACACTATGGTCTGCCTTTCTTTTGCATGTCTCTGATCCACTCACATCTACTGACGTCTGAGCTGAGGTGCTGATTTCTTATGCTGTAAACCTGGGCTGTTGTTCCTGAAGATCCTGACACCTTTCTACCTGCTGTGTAGATCAATGCTTTTTACCTTTTGACCTGCTGTAAGTAGGCATTGCTATAGAGCCAAGACATACATGTTTTATCCAGATTGAAAAGAACTTATTACACTATTGTATGCATTTATTTTTTTATTTTTCATGGTGTATCCCTGCTATCTTCGCTCCCTTCCCATCCCGGACAAGCTACTATTGAAAGGAATCTGTACACATTCCTGGAAGGTTGAGAATTTGATCAGTGATCACCTTGACACATTTTATTTTGAATTTTAATTTTGTGCACTATTTTATCACAGATTGGGTGTGGTTAGCGCCGGTAACAAATCACTTTAAGTTCACTAAATTTAAAAAAAGGACAGTTCAAGTAGGTCATATTTAGCACACAGATATGTATTACCAGGTCAAGTGTCTGTATTCAGCATTTAATGTGTGGATGAGTAATGTATTTCTCATATTTTATTCACCAATGGTAACACAGAGAAAAATATACACGTTAATATTATTAAATGTTTCAACATGGACTACTTTCAACCTGGATTCTTTCATTTGAAAGGGATAAAGATTCAGTATAGATTTACACATCCAGCAAAAATATTTCTGAGCTAGATAATGAGGAAAGCTAGCACTATTTTTAAACCCCACTGGAGAATAATTGGTTGATAAGGTTTTAAAACGTTACAAGGTCTAGGACAAACAGATTAGCTGTAGTCTCTTCAGATCAAAAGTGAAAGTTAATTAAATATTGTTAAGAACGGTTATTTCTCACTGAAGTCTAAAGTTGGTCTCCTAGAACGTCCATCTTAATGCACAGAAAAAAAAGAAAACGTATTCAGTTTACCGTCATTTTCCTGTAATCCACTAATGGCAGTTGAAACTGAATGGGATAGCTCCTCTCCCTAGTGCAGTAGGATAGAAAGCTCTTCTGCAGGTACTGGTACAGTTTATAAAGCCCTCTCTCCCTCTACCTGCAGAACAATCTTCGATTTCTCCCAAAGTTATAAAACATAACGGAGACACAGTAGTACAAGGAGGGTACGATGTACCCACGGCCATTAGTAGAGTGCAGGGGAAGAAAATGACGTTAAGCTGAATAAATTCTCTCTTTCCCTGTTCCGCACATGGCAGTGGGTAGGGGATGGGAAATGCCCAAGCAAAGAACAAGTGAGGGAAGTAAAACAGATTCATCTCTAACCACTTCAGGTACAACAGCTTGCAGGACTTTTCTACCAAAAGCTTCAGCTGAGGCCTGAATTTGTAGTATTTTAAAAACGTGTGAAATGAAGACCACATTGCCACCCTGCATATTTGCGTTTGAGCCGAAGTGGAGACTGCCCTTGTTGAATTCGCCTTAACGTCGTGTGGGTTTGCTTATGCTTTAGATCGTATGTCAATTTAATCTTACTATATATTTCTGAAAGCATTGTATGTATGTATGTTTCCCTGGTGTGTTCCCTGTCCCTAGCGGATATCTCATTGGTCCCTTGGCCCGCCCGCCCCTGCACACCTCTCATTGGCCTCACACACTCACACCACTGCTTCAGGCCCCCTTGGCCTGCCCCCGCACACCTCTCATTGGCCTCACACACTCACACCACTGCTTCAGGCCCCCTTGCAGCTCACCTTTCCCCCTCCCGGTGGCCGTCACTCTCCCCCGTCACCCGGACCGCAGCTCACCTTCCCCCCCCGGACAGGCCCCGCACCTTCCCCCCTCCCGGTGGCCGTCACTCTCCCCCGTCACACGGACAGGCCCTGCACCTTCCCTGCTGCACGTTTCCCGGCGGCTCGCGCTCTGAGGTGCAGAGAGGGGGCGCGTGCGCAGCGCTCCCTGGACGGGAGGAGGGAGAGCAGAGAAGGGCCAGGCGCGCAACAATCGGAGGAGCGCGGGAGAGAGGAGCGGTGCTGTGAGTCCTGGCAGAGGTGAGGGGGCTTTGTGTGTGTGTGGGAAGAGGGGGGGACAGTGTGTGTGGGGGGGGACAGTGTGTGTGTGGGGGAGGGGGGGACATGTGTGTGTGGGGGGGGGGACAGTGTGTGTGTGGGGGAGGGAGGACAGTGTGTGTGTGGGGCAGGGGGGACAGTGTGTGTGTGGGGGAGGGGGGGACAGTGTGTGTGTGGGGGAGGGGGGCAGTGTGTGGGGGAGGGGGAGGACAGTGTGTGTGTGTGTGGGGGGAGGGGGGGGACAGTGTGTGTGTGTGAGGGGGGGGGCAGTGTGTGGGGGAGGGGGGACAGTGTGTGTGGGGGGGGGGGGAACAGTGTGACTCCCGGGCAACGCCGGGTCTCTCAGCTAGTATTTAATATATATTATCAATTTAATATTGTACGTGATCCAGCGAGAAATATTTTTAGAGGCTTGCTGTCCCCTTCTAGGCCCCTCTGGGATTATAAATAGCCAGTCAGATCTTCTGAAATCTTGCACCAGGAGAAAACATCTCACTACGTCCAGATAATGCAATTTCGTAACATGGATAAAGGCAGGAGGAATCATTGATTCAAATGAAAAGTAGAGATTACTTTTGGAAGAAAACAGGACAGAAGCCTTAATACTGCTTAATCTTGATGAGAAGGGAGGTTTCTTACATGAAAGTCTGTAAGGACCCGCACAAGCCATCGCTCGACAGCTATGCTTACTATAACACCAGACTAACTTGGCCTATAAGAATGCACCTTTCCCTACTATCTGTGCTTTACAACAAGATTGCAGCCCTGGTAGTAATGGTTCTCTGGTGCTTGTAAAGCTCCCAGACTTGCTGGTACCGATTCCGGCTATTCCATTTACTCTGCTCCCTGCTCCCACCTTTGACTTGTTCGACAACTCTGCTGTTTGCTACCAGCCCCGAATTTGGACTGCCTGACTACCCCTTTTGCCTGCCCCTCTCTGGACACTTCGCTTCCATCACACCACGGATCCGAATTCCTGCTCCAAGCTATCTGTGATAACCAAGGTACTTGCTGACTCTTCCCGCGGATCTACCTATGGTTCCCGATAGAGTCTGGAGTTCCCCTGTTCTTGCTGTGAAGTAACTGCAATTAACAAAACCACCTTTTTGATTGATATGCATTCTTATGCTAATCAGTTATATGCTGTATTCGAGATAGCAGACAGAAACTGTCTTTTTACTGCTAAGAATGTATCTTTTTATTTAGGTCTTTAATTGTGTTTTTTTTATGGCAGCATAAAGTACTAGAGCATAGTAGCTAGGGATGCTACATATCAATACCAGATGGAATTGGTTTGTAATTTTTATGTAGTTTCCTGTTGTAACTATAACAACTATAAATATTTTAAACCGCATAATATGTTTAAAGTTTAATTTTTTTTCAGCCATGGAGCATATTAGCCCCTACACTTGCTCAAAGGGATGACCGTCACCTGTTAAAACCTTTAGTTCAGATCAATGTGTGATTGAACATTTTTGGATGAATGTATAATGAAAGGTAAGGCATTCAAGTTCTAATGAAGGGTGAAAGACAAAGCCTTCATTTAGGCCATTGGAGGATAAAGATTTTAAGGTATACATTCACCTAGATTCTCTTTTCAATAGTTCTTGGTCCCAATTACCCGTTCTGATGCCCATGGATAGCTGGTTGATTCCGGTGAATTTTAGGACCGAGGAGTCACCTTGAAGGTATTAATTCTCATGCCTCAAAATTGGTCTATTTTATTCCTTATTGTACCCAAGTGCTCCAGGATGTGCCTTCTCAGTTTGCTGATGGTGTCATCTGATAGCGTGTAGAAACATTCCTGTTTTATGGAGTAAACAACTGAGGTCCCGGCTCGCTTCCCTGATAGCAGCGTCACATCTTGGAGACGTCGCGGCTAGTCCGTTCGGAGCATAGAGACATTCGACATCCTGTGCTGCACCCATGAGAGAACGCTTGGCTTCTCACCCTGGGTGGTCACATTGCTTTTAAAACTTCTCTGTTTGGGTACCCCATACGATCAGAATAGTATTGAAGGTGCCAGGAACCATCCATGATTGGTTACTATAAACCACACTGCTTGATTATCTTGCACTGCATGTGAATGAGATATACAGTATACACACCCGTCCTTTATTGTTAACTAGCTCATATACCCGGCGTTGCCCGGGATTTACCCCCCTTCACAGCTGGCTGGCCCCCATGTTCACAACTCCGTTCCCCTTCACAGCTCCGCCCCCCTCTTCACAGCTCCGTCCCCCCCCCCTCCTTCACATCTGCGGTCTCCCCTCCCTGCACCCCACATCCCTCTCCACCTCTACTGGCCCCCACATCAGTGTCCCCCGCCTTGCACATCACATCACTCTCCGCCCCTTGCACCTTACATGACTCTCCCCCCCCTTGCACCTCACATTACTGCCCCCCCCCTGCATCACCCCCGGCCCCCACCACATCACCCCCCCGGCCCCCACCACATCACCCCCCCGGCCCCCACCACAGACTGTCACACACACACAGTGAGACACACACACACACAAACGTCACCTCTCCTTCCTTCCGCCGCCATGTTAGTTACTCCCTCGCGAGGGAGGAAGGGGGTCCTTCCGGGCGCGGCCATCTTAGGCGCCCCGCGTGGCATCTGCAGGCTGCAGGCTGCCTGCCCACTGCCTGTCGGAGCACCGGGGGGGAGGTGAGCGGAGCACCGGGGGGGAGGTGAGCGGAGCACCGGGGGGGAGGTGAGCGGGGAGCTGAGCGGAGCACCGGGGGGGGGAGCTGAGCGGAGCACCAGGGGGGGGGGGAGCTGAGCAGAGCACCAGGGGGGAGCTGAAGGGGGGAGGTGAGTGTGATGGGGGGTGGGAGAGGAGAGAGAGGTAGGGGGGGGCAGGGGGTGTGTGTGTGTGTGTGTGTGTGTGTGTGTGTGTGTGTGTGTGTGTGTGTGTGTGTGTGTGTGTGTGTGTGTGTGTGTGTGTGTGTGTGTGTGTGTGTGTGTGTGTGTGTGTGTGTGTGTGTGTGTGTGTGTGTGTGTGTGTGGTCACTCTGCCTCAGGACAATCAGAGGTGCGGAGGCGGGCAGGCCAAGGAACCAATGAGATTTCCCCTACGGACACAGGAAGATGCAGACAGGCATACAGTGCTTTCATTTTTATTATAAAGGATTTACTTGCAATTTGCTACACACTGTCAAGGAAGATAAACTTTACCTTGTGAAGTATGTAATATGGCCCCCGGGAATGTCAGACACTGGGATGGCAACAAATTACTTTTTTGTCTGTTTATTATACATTTTGCACCAAGAACAGGATTGCCCATCTCTGTGTGATCTACAAGCAACTTCTTGTTAGCAAATCATCCAGTTAAGGGTAAATCTGGATCACCATTTTTCTTAATTCGGTCACTAATGTTACTAAAACCTTTGAAAACGTTAGGGGGTAGTCGCCAGCTTGAGGAGAAGAGCCATTTATGGGAAATGTTTTGCCTTTACCGCAAACCTGAGTTACTTCTGATGTATGGGTGCGACAGGAATATGAAGATGTGCGTCTTTAAGACCATGGAGACCAACCAGCCCCCTTGCCGGACTTCTTGAATTACAGTGTTTAGAGACACCATTTTCAACTTTTGACTTGCAAAAAAGCAACAGAGATCCAATATTGTAACAGTTTAATTCGCATAAAAGTTAAAATATGTTTAACTGGTCATGCAATGTCTTTATACGTAATGTATAACCTTGTTCACTTAATGTAACCAAGTATTTGTCATCATAACTCTGTGCACAGGACATACTTGAAACGAGAGGTAACTTAATGTATTACTTCCTGGTAAAACATTTTATAAATAAATACTTCTCTGAATTCTCCAGACGCTTTCTTGATCAGGAATATATTCCCGTTCTACTCTGTGCTCAAGGGACTTCCCTTATTACACTGTCCTGAGTCAAATCGTGCAGAATATCGTCTTGCTTCCTTGAAGAGACTTTGGACATAAGGAGACTAGAAATGTGCTTTGCTGTGGTTCTTGCGGGAACTCTAAATAGCAACCTGATGAGTTTACTCGAAGTGCCCATTTGTTCTCTATTGAATAAGCACATACAGTACAGGCTTGAACTGAGCAAGCCTCCTTCCAACTGCGCCCTGTGGAGCTCACCTCTTCTAATGAGAATTTTCCCTAATAAAATTATCCACTTTCCCTGGGGCCATGAAAAAGATTCCCTTAGTCACCTCTCCATGAGTCGGTTGCTGCGAAAATGGTCTGCCTCTGTGTACCGCATCCTATCTTGCTGTGGATTAAAAGGAAAAACACATTTCTTCCTGATGAAGAAAACGCACTTATTCCCCAGACACTTTACAAATTATTGTGTCAAGTTTTAGGCCAAACAAATAATCACCAAAGGGCAAGGAGTACAGGTTGTTCCTTGAGATGTAATCTGCCACCCATTGTCTCAGCTACAGCACTCGTTGCCACCAGTAGTGCCATGCCTCTTGCAGATATATCGCAGTGTCCAATAATGCTTTGGCAAAATAAATCTGTTGGTAACTCTATTTCCGCAAGTGCACTCAAAATTGATGTTCGCTTAACACCTCCTCTACATTGGCTACCCTGATGTTCATAGCCCTGGGAAGTGACGCTGTGGCAACTGCTGGCCAAACGCAAGTGGTCCTCTTACCAATCCCTGTAATCACTGCATCAACTTTAGGAGGGTTTTCCCAACTCTTGACCTCCCTACCTAAGAACGCATAGGCTCTTGTAAACCTTTTTGGAGTTCTTCTTATCCGGTTGGATCCATTCAGCTTCTTCTGCGCGCGCTCAAATAACTTTATGCAGATGATCCTCTTCATCTTTTAATTCCAATACCTCTTTCATCAGCTTAATTAAGGGATCCACTAGCTCCAAGTTGAAAGCAATCTTCTGTTAGCACGTCCAGCAATTTGTTGAAGAACCTTGTATTCTCTGGATAAATAAGAAAATTAAAAAGAATCATCCGCAGACTCATCTGGGAACTAGACCTTTTACGAGTTTGCTTGCTCGTCGGCTTCAACTTTCTGGAATACCATTTCCTTCATCTAAAATTAAAAAATCCAAAAAACTGGACATCTGCTCATTATGCTCTATTGCAGCCGACTTCTAATAACCTTCACATTCATCCTGCTTCAGATTGACTGCTCCATGAGTCCTGGAACGCTTCATACACATGGGTATTGTAGAAGGCATTGCCCCTTTAAATATGTCCTCCTGGGTCCTTCCGGAGCAGTTGGGCTGATGACATCATACCACATGACATAATTAGACTGTAAGCTCCTCGGGGCAGGGACTCCTCTTCCTTAATGTCTAAAGCACTTATTCCCATGATCTGTTATTTATATTATCTGTTATTTATTGGATTACCACATGTATTACTGCTGTGAAGCGCTATGTACATTAATGGCGCTATATAAATAAAGACATACAATACAATACATGGACGCTTTAAGATGCAGCATGTGTTCTCTCTATATCCTGCGCAGATGTGACAACAAATAGGGCTTGAGCGTCCTACCTCCGCATGCTCCACCACACCTGCATTCTAAAACCCTGCGGCAGACAAAACCCGGTCGCTTGGGTCTCCGGCCAGCTGTCAACAACGACGCATGATGCCAGGGAGAGAGGCTTAATACCTACTGCTACGCTTTAGGACAGGCAAAAGACTGTACTGTGTGTAGAAGGGCCTTAGACACCATTACTTGCAGAACATTTTCCTGCTTTAGGAGCTACCCCATTCAGTATCCACTGCCATGTGGGGAACAGGAAATAATATTTCAGATGGTAAAAATGGTACAATATACAAATTGCTATTTTGGATACTTGGCAAATATGGTTACAAGAAACATGCAAAAGGCTATGCATGCTATTAGGAAGATACAGCTCCATGGTTCCATCATTCAGTCAACATAACTGATTTAGGAGCAAATGTACAGTTTAACCTAAAACGTCAAAAACATGATTAACAAACATTAGTTAAAGGAGCAATCCCGTCCATGCGTTTTTACAGTATTCAAGCCTGGGGGTCCCCAGACTGAACCGTGCTATTTTTAGCTCTGGGGGCCTCCCAAAGTCCTAAATATTCTACTCAACAACTTAGTTGCAAAAGTTTCTGCTTCAATCTGGGAAATCAAAATGTCAGCCAAACCCCACGGGCTCTGTGGGCCAACAGGAAGTCGTACCATCATCAGGGGGCGCCATCTTTAAAAATCTAGGAAGGAACACCGGCAACAAAACTGGTTGGGAAAAGAGACGTCCCCGGAGCTCAAAAATATAAAATATTTGTATTTCTTTTTTAATTAGGCAAAATGGGCAGGTTCGCTGCTTTAAGTACATAAACCGCAAAGGCACTGGCTACCAGAAATAATTTAGAGTTGGAGGACCATCATTAGCTCGTGCAATGTAAGTATAGATTCTGGTTACATTCCTTTTAAGAAAATGAAGCTCATTTTTAGGATAGGACGGACTTCAATAGGAGTTTCTGTGCGATAGTGCCCTGATTGGCGCCATTAGTTTCAGGTCTAGCTTTTAAAGAAATAAAACCAGGAATATAAAACCGGCCCAGTGTACTGAAATTTTTATAAGGTTTTTTTTTTTTTTTAGTACGGACTACAATTTCTTTCAACATTAGAGAGAGCATAGCTATGTTCAGCATGTCTGGCTAGTCTCTATTTATTTTTTTATTTTTTTAAAGAGATTTACCTAAAATATTCTCAATATGCAAACATGCTTACAACAACCCATGCTGCTTCGCACAGCAATTAAAAGCGGGTATTACTAGTCCGTGTGCACCAAGTGCAATATAACAAATTATTTATTCATAAGCATGCATAAATAGATCTGTTTGAGAGACCTCCCTTACGACAACTACTATTAAAGTTGATCCATTGGATATATTTATGATTGCTCATTAATAATTAATTTGGATCATCAGGCTAGCCAACCTGCTTAAAAATAATATAGACAAATACTGGAAGAAATGTTAGCATGAAGCCTAGCTGGATTACTCTTGCTCAGAATTAGAAACATAAAATCTTCATTTAACACTTTGGGTGCCCCAGGATGCAGTCACTATGTCATAGGGCCTGACACTTCAAGGGCCCAATAACATGGTGGCTATGTCATGCCCTGTGTGTGCGCGCCAATTTTCACAGAAGATGGCATTCTGCGCTCCAGATTGCGATTTGAAGCAGAGGAAAATGGAGGAGGACTCCGCTACCGAATTAAGTGATGCAGCAGTTTGCCATTTGCTGGAGGGGCCTTGGCACCAAAGGGTTAATCCTCAATTTAAAACCGGAAAGTGTGTGTTAGGCACACAAGAATTTCTTTACTTATAAACTTAATGTATTTGCATAATTGTCATTACATCTTTATTACTGAGAATGAGCCAAGAAAAGAAACATACTACTTCTAACATTGGGAGACCCTTGGTTGAGCTAACATGGAACAGTGAAGTTCTTGAGCAAAAGATTGACACTCCAGCTCGTCATCAATGAGGGAAACACTACACTTCAGAACTCTGATCCACTCGTAAATTGGATCCACCCAAATTGGTTGCTGTGGCCATTGTTATTTTGTAATCTTAGTTATACCATATAACACGACACAAAACAAAATAGAAATTATGCTTCCACAAAAGACCAACATTGTAAACAGAAGCGAAAAACGAGAAAGGTGGTGCACGGCTCAAAAAATAAAATAAAAAAAACACATGGGCTGGAGGGCGAAAATGGGCTATAAAAACACTATCACATGGATAAAAACGGAAGACCACGAAGTCCCCTCTAACTCGTGTCGCGCTACATAGTGCTTTGTCAAAGACATTGTGAACATGCTACAAACATTTTTATAGTTCATCATATATTTTTATTATCTTAGTTTAAAAAATATGTTTCACTGCATGAGCAACGATCTTCTACTTAGCAAAAGCAGATGGTCCAAAGAGGCCAGTCATAAAGCCTTCGCGGGCTAGCCTATCTGCTTAAAAATAATATAGATAAATACTGGAAGAAATTTTAGCATGAAGCCTAGCTGGATTACGCTTGTTCAGAATGTATTACCCCATCCTGGGGCACCCAAAAGATTGGACCATGGGCAGCAAATTAAAAAAAACATGATGTCCTTTAGTTCCTTCTACTCATGTTAATAGTTGGACAAAGACTAAGATAGAGTAGTGAACATTTCTAAATAAAAAAAAAAAAATTTTTAATATATATTTTGCGCCGCTTAAAATATTTTTCAGTACTACGGCATATCTTTATACAGTATTTAGAAGATGCAGTTCCACTACCCATTTTGGTGTGATACGGTGCAACTCATATTTAACTCCATTAATGAACAATCACTACTTAATCTTTTAACACGTTTAAAAAAAAAAAAAAAAAATCCTGAAATTTTGCTTTATTTGTAGATAAATGTAATGTCTAAACCTCCATTTCTAAAACCCCAATTATGAGAAGCATGACAGAGTACATAGAGGACTCTGGGCACCTACCACATTTGAGAAACAGTCTAATAGTCTACTTTTCTCATATTTGCAGCGAGACAATTTAAGACCCATCTTGACAAAAGTCCATATCAGGACCGAAACGTTGATCTCCTAATAAACGTTCATCTTCACACACGAACGTCCTCTGAAGTGCAGGCTCTTCGCTTTTCTCATCAGGACTCCGCTCTCCATGGAAGGCCAAGCACCGTGGCAGATACTACTGGATTACTGAGAGTGCTCCTTTTGTCATCATCAAGCAATTATGGACAGTGCAGTAACCATCAATTCAAATCCCTAGTCCAGAACATGGCAAGTAGAAAGAGAATGGGTGCACTTGCCATCAATGTCTCCAACAAAGTCTTGATTCAAACTTCAATAGACAAATGGCTGATAAATTTCATATACACTAACCTCTGCATTTAAGAACATACATCGGGAATCTCATTACATTGTAATCTAGAAAAATGATTCCCAAAAATAAAAAATAAAAAATAATAATAGACAGTAGGCACACTTTGTTTGGACGGAAGGGAAGGAGAAACGCAAATTAAAATCAAATGTTACTCATATTATAATTATGTTACTTTTTACTGTACTATCCCCTTTTAGAAATCCATTCAAATATATTTTAAAACCGGGGTTGGATCATTACATTCTTTAAAACCACTGGCCCCTGTAGCAATCAATTCATGAATCCAGAAGGATTTTCATTTGCAGTGATGGTTTGCGCCGGTCCCCTCTTCTACTTATCGAAGGTACATATATTCCAAATCCATAAATGCTCATAATAGAAACCCTATTTTATTGGCAAGTTTCAAATGTTCTATCAAACGTAAAGGATAGTCTAGATTAATTAGGATCATTTCTGCTACATCAACCCATTCTCCTGAATCCAACATATAGCACAGCGTAAAACATAAACAACATGCATACTTCAGCAATTAAGAAAACATTTTGATAAAAATTTCATCCTGAGAACCATTTTTCTAGGGCTAAACTATTGCATATACTGCAGGCCCCACATTTATAATTTTGGATTTCCAATCCGACAACGTTTTTTGTTGGACCAAAAAGGTACTGTAGTGCATTACATACAGTACTAATATCTTTTAGAAAAGGAGGAATTCTAATATGTGCACTAAAAGGGCCACTGAAAAACATATCCCAGGTTCTGTGGATAATACGCGTAATATGTGTACTCTCTTGTCAAAATGGAGAATAATTGAAAATGAAATGTATCCTGTTATCAGTATCTGCATCTTAAAACAAAAAATTCACATTGATTCAAATTTAATGTCTATAGGCCCTATCCAGCAAATGTTTCTTATAACCCGTATTCAGTAATGTATTGTATAATTGATTACGTAGGAAGGTAATTCACATGGTAATTATTTTGGTTTGTGATGCTTTCTCTTGCTCAGATGCATCTGGGAAGTAATTTATTTTCACAAGTGCATGTTATGCTGGGAAACGGTTCATTATATATGCAAACTTCACTTCATTTTTGCCTTGAATCATCTTGTAAATTTCAAAGCATTCCTTTTCTAAATGTACATGTCATTTTTTTATATTGATGTGGGAAAGGAGGCCTTCCCTTTCATGGCCATCTATTGCAGAATGGCTTAAATCTTGCACTGTTTAGTTTAGTGCAAGACAGAGGAAGAAAGAGGAAGATATGTAATGCACGAGGACGAACCAGCTCCATGATGTCACAGCCACGCCCCCCCCAACACGCCTCCCCATCGCATCTACCAACAGGACACCTCTCCTGCTACAGGTTTGCGTGACGCCACACGAACGCTCGCACGCTAACCAAGGACGCGGCTAAGGGTTGCCATGTCTTGTGTTACCCGACAGGCCTCTGCTTTCACTTTATACTCAAAACACGTTTGGTACATGTTTATCTCTAGGATCGTAATTTTACCATCTATCCCTCCAGTAAGAGATTTTTCAAGTTAAAAAAAAAACCCGCATTGGAATTTATTTTTTCCTTTGATAAATCTAGTTGCTAATTTTACTGCTAGATAACTGATAGATGGCACCCAAAATGGGCATATGGTCTCATGAACACAATTCGTAGAGCCCAAAAGGTCAAGTAATCTCAGTCCTTTTTTATATATTTTGCACAACATACCAAGACTGGGAACATCCAATCCGCATTACAGGGTAACGCAACCTGATCCAGCGGTAACAGACTTCAATGGCAATTACCACCGGAACGGGGTGTGAAACCCTGCACGGCGGCTTGATGAATCTTGACCTAAGCACTGCTTAGTCAACATGGCCATTAGTAACTACACACAGTAAAACAAAGTTTGCCTGAATTGTGGAAGATAAATGCACATTCTTTAGGAGGTGCAACAAAAATATGTAATAGCACAGATCTTTAAGAACATGTTGATAAAAAAATACATTACATATGAATGACTAAACTATAAAGCAAGCAAACTAGTGAAGTACTGTTGCTTTAGTTGGCAAAGCTGTAAGATTAAATAGAAGCTTATTCACAGAGAAGAGGGTAAAGGGTCACAGAAAATATCATATTTAACTAATCCATAATAAAACTTTTTCCTTGCTGTCTAAGAAGCCAGCCTTAATATCCAAGACGGTAAGATGAAAAAAAGCTGTGTGCCAAAGGCATAGTGTCCAATAAATCTAAATTGGTAACTTCATCCAATTTTTGTACATTTAATCTGAAACTCAAACAGTTCAAGACCGATTAAAAAACATGCAGAAATGGGTCTTGGGCATAGAGCAAAAGGGAATTTAACTGGTTCCCTGTTCATGGGGCTGGTTGTAAGGACCCGCATAGGCCCTCGCTAGACAGCTATGTTTACTGTAACACCTGCATTCCTTTATCTATATGAAAGCAACTTTTCCTACTACCTGTGCTTCACAACACGCTTGCTACCCTGGGATGAAGATTTAGTGGTTCTCTGCTACTTGTAAAGCGCTCCGACTTGCTTCTGGCTATTGACAAAATCTTGGTACCGATTCCGGCTATTCCATTTACTCTACTAGATTGATACTTAATGCGCATGTACTACCTCTATCGTAACCTCCTGACAAAGCACGTTGTTGCGAAACGCATCAAGGTCACGAGAGGCAGTCCTGCGCAGTCCCCCATTGGCTGGAACACGAGACCAGGAAGTGTTAGCACAGAAAGTTGTTTGTATTGTATGTCTTTATATATATATATATATCACCAAAAGTGTACTCAGTGCTTCACAAAGCCTACAGTACAGTGAATTATAATAATAATAATACAATAAGTGCAACAAATCAGACAATAGGAAAAGAAATCCCTGCCCGAATAGCTTACAATCTAAGAGGTTTGATGGGGAACTTACAGAAACAGTGGGTGAGGGAATAAGTGCTGTAGATGGCAGTGCTTGGTCACAATGGGTGGTAGGAGTGACCGAGTGTTGGACAGTAACCATGAGTGCAGACTATCGGGATGCTTGATTTGTGGGGCAAGTTTTAAGGTTAGTCAAATAGGGTTGACACACTTTACAGGGGAAGAGATGGCAGGGAGGCATGGGTGAAAACAGGTGTGTATGTCTGGCTTCAGGCAGATCCCCAGCAGCAGGAAGGAGTAGATAGAGGGTGTGAATAGAGGATTTCTGGGGGTGCTTTTAATTGAGGGGTACAGAAGTTGTTGGAAGAGAGGTGTATAAATAATGGTGCAGTGGGGGAGTTGTAGAGAAGAGAGACGTTCACCAAGGAGTGAGGAGTGTTTGCTGTGTGTCCACACTGAACACCTGCTGCCACTTGTGGTTAGTACCTGTTCCCCTCATTTGTGTTTATTAAATCTAGGTGTCTTAGAACCCCAGAGTGGGTGTTAATTTGACTTAACCTTGATTTAGATTTGTTCTTATTTGTGCTTCACAGAAGCCTATCTTGGTTTAGTATCCCCTTTGTGGGAGTACCCATGTATTATATGTTTCAATGATTGTTATATGTTTTTTGTTTGATGTTTGATCATTTTATCATTTTATTTGTGTGTCCATGTGGTCTATGTGATCTGATATTAAATATTGATATATATTTTATTAATCCGTGGTGCGCTTGTGTCTGCATTGTTTTTCTTTGTCATTTGGAGAACTCTCTAGGGAGTTCTCCATTATAGAAGTTTTTGAGAAGTGGCCCCTAGCACGTACAGCTGCAAACGGATTACATCTATTTTAAAGAGGACAGCTCGAGCGCAGAAACCTTACTTGTGACTTTCCATTTACTCTACTGCCTGTTCCCCACTCTGACCTTTGCTTTGTTCTACTACTCTGGTTTGCTACCGTCCCCCACCTTGGACCGTTTAACCATTTCTTTTGCTTGCTCTTCTCTGTCTACTTCGCTTCCATTGCACAGCATATCCAGATTCCTGGTCCCAGTGTGAGAATTCGCCATCCTGATGGTCGGAACTCACCTCTTCAGCCTTCTACATCTGGCACTCAAGAATTGCGGTTCCACTGCGCGCGCAACAAGCCTGCTTCTCCAGATCCGTTTCCAGTCTCGGCCCCTGCTGCGAAGACTGAAATGCGCGGTGCGCGAGAGGCGCACAATCGAGTCGCCACCCCTTGACGTCGGTGACGCGCTTAAGACAGGTTTCCCCTGGTCCCGCCTCCAGGTTCCATTCCCATTCGGATGACAGGCATGCGCGGTGCGCGAGTGGCGCGCGATCGGATTGCCACCTCCTGACGTCGGTGACGCTGTGCCTTGCATTCTGACCTTGTTCCTGCCTTGTGCCTTTCCTGCCTTGTTCCTGATCTCCCTGCTGCCTGACCCTGCTTCGTTCACTGGACTCCGCACCTCTTCAACTCTGACCTGGCTACGTACAACCATCCTGATCTCTACAACCCTGACCTTTGCAAAGTACCCCAACGATCCGCTACTCTCCAATCCAGACCTGGCAAGTATAAACGACTACTCTACCTTCCGTACTCCTGACCAAGCTTGCAAGACTAATCTACATCCTAGGCGCGCCCGCGTGGCTGTGGGTTGGCGTTTCTCAATTCCCTACCTCAGCACCGCGGTCGCGCTCCGTTTGTGGTGAGCTACGCGTTACACCCAGCTATCTGCGATAACCCAGGTACTGACTCTTCCAGAGGATTTACCTGTGGTTCCTTATCCTGGGACATTTATAGAGCCTTTTTATCTTAATTCAACTAACCTTGGAGTATTCCCAACACTTGTTCCCAATAAATATCCCATCAAAAATATCAGGCTCCTTGGTGATGATCCTCTAAATACAGCCCTCTGTCAACAATTATAAGTAAGAATCACTGTTGCCACATGGGACATTTGGACATTTAGAACAAGAAAAATTCAACATTGGTTTATCGCCCATGCGTAATGGAGATGCATACCTAGGGAAGTGCTAGAACGCTGGCTACTGTTACGTTTGCCCATGTCGCTTGTACTGTCTGGGAAACATACCTGCTAGCCAGAGGTGGGTAGAAAAGACCAAAAGCTGTGGACAAGGATGCCGGCACGAACAAGGTACACAAGCATAAAAGAGTACCATGCACAAGCAAGGAGAGAGAATGGGAATGACAGTCTTTTAAAGGGCAAAGACAGGTGTGAGAAATTCCATCTGAACTAGAGGTCGACTTCCTCTTCAGGAATGAGGGCAGGAAGTGCCAGGAATCAAGATGGCCATGGTTGCTTCAGTGAGGGTGTGAGTGTAAGGAATCCGCTCCTGGCTTTGATTATAGCCTTGCAGACCTCTGCAGTTGCAAAAGCTTCCTCTGGCAATCAATGGCACATGTCCTGCCTCTCATTGCAGCTTCTGCCTGTGCTCCATCATTGGAGGAATGCTCACACACCCTTCCCCTGTGATTGGATCTCCGCCCTTTATATGCTGGGCTTTGGCACTGAATCAGGGCCGAGCATAATCCTTCTCTGGACGTTACTGTCTCTGCCACAAGCCGCCTGGCTTGTCTCCTTGTGTACTAACCTCTCTAATTATCGTTAGTAGTTCCTGAGGCCTGCTGCTAATCTTCATGCAGAGGCCTGTGTATCCTGAGGCCTGCTGCTAATCTTCATGCAGAGGCCTGTGTTTCCTGAGTATCTTGAGGCCTGCTGCTACTCTCCACGCAGAGGCCTGTTCCTGACTTCTGTGCTGAAGAGTATTTTAGCCAGCACAGGTTCCTGGTACTTGCTGCATTCTCCCCTAGCAGAGGTTACCCTTCGTTTCCTGAGGCCTGCTGCTATTCTCCACGCAGAGGCCTGCTTTGGACTTCTGTGCTGAAGCGTTGGTTTTCCCCGACGCTGCCCCGCGGTGTACTTCGGCCAGCCTGCTGTCTCCCCCTGCTGAGACCGGCATCATGGGCCATGCCCGCTCCTCGCGCAGAGGCCGCTCACGCTCCTAAGCTGAAGCGGGGAACTCCTGCTTGAATAACGACGATGCTGCCTTCTCCAATCCTGACCCTGCTATGTACGACTACGAACTGCACACTCTGGATCAATCTGCACGGACTAAGGTCGGTGATTATATAACCCCAACTCAGCCCCGTGGTCCGGTCCCGGTTTGTGGCGAGCACAATCGTAACAGTGAGGTCACATCCTGTTGACAGCCATCTTGCTAACGGCGAAGGGAACACATCTTCAATTGTAAATCGTGTTTGAGGGAATGAAACCTGAGATGAGAGACTTTCAGAGATGTGCCGTGCCGAATAAGAGCGGCTGCAATGGCGGATCCTGACAGACACTTATCATTGAATCTTTGAACATTAGATTTTATCAGATCTATCTTTTAAATAGTATGTCATCAATCATACAGCTGATCTGATTAGTTGAAGATTTTAAGCTTTTACCAATGGTTGCCAGAGACGGGTAATGAAACTTTTGCTCAGTTTTTACATGTGGGCAGACATGGGTACAATAGGTACAGCAGATGCTCATCAGATAAAAGACCCCCAAAACAGTAGCAGATAAATGGGTATGGTTGGATGGTATAGTAAGAACTGTACAGTATATGCACAACATGAAGCTTAATGGATATTCTGTACTGTAACAGCAAGAGTTTAATAACAAAATGTAAATTTATTGCAATACTACTGTGCATTTAATGAAGCAGTTTTTCCATAATCTAAATCATGTAATATTGCAAATACATAACAATGCAATATGTAAAGGGGTATGCTAATAATTAAGCTCAAAGCAATAATCCTGTGTCAGTTCTTCTATTCATAGGTGTTTTTTGTAATATTAATACAATCCGTCTGAAAATAAAAAAAAGTTTGCCATAGGATGTGTACCAGGGGCTGGATTTCCAGATCATCCGTCGCGGCTTCCTATTGGTTTGGCAGCCATTGTGTTTTTCCCCAAATGGGAGAACACATGCACCAATATGCAATCGGGTATATGAGTACAATAATATTATGGATTTACTGCTTTAACAAAACACATTGGGTGCATTTATATAATTCTTTGTTTTTAACCATGACCACATCATTAGCACATTATTTTGTTTTTCTTATTATTATACACATTGTCTGGGTTATCAGATACATACATAACATAATGGTGATGATAATTATGTGGTCATTTTATTGCGTTATATTTTAATTGACATCAAGGTTGTGGGTGTCTGATGGTATGCACATGTTGCTTGTTCATTGGGCAAGGTATACGGGTGTGGCAATCTGTACAGACTATAACTGGGTGTCTTTTATGCAAGCGGATCACTCTTTGACAAAGGCCTTGCAGGCTGAAACGCGTTAGAGGATTCGCTTGCACCGTGTGAGAATAAAGCTTTTTCTACATTCACACATCAGCCTTCATTGATTCATTGCGGCGATCATACCCCCCTTGGGAGAATTTCTGACATGCACCAATAACTTAACTATAAAGCTGTAAGTACATTAAGAACCTGGTGTTACCCAGAGCTGACAATCGAGCGGTTCAGCTCAAAGAAAAATTGCTGTTTAATTTAATTTGCTGTCATCGTCCCCAACCCCCCAAAAAGAGAGCCAAGATTTCTGCTTTAAATATTCATGCGTTGTACACTGCTTGAAAAAGAGAAAGATCTTGTACCACCTCTCAATCTTTGTCAGGTACTGCCAAAAATCAAGGTGTCAGGAAATAGCCTTGACATTTTCCTAGATCTCCCTCTCTCCCAGTTCCTTTCTCTGTTCACCGGGTGTGTTGCTGTTTTCTGTCTGCTCTGGGGTTCCTCTGTCTGTCTGTCTCCTTGTTGCTCCTGTCCTCTGTCCTTGTAGTTCCTGTTTCCTGTTCCTCCCTTGCCTTTGTTTTGTGTCCTGACTCCTTATACCCATGCCCAATGCTTCTGCTTTTGGTGGAGTCCTGATTCATATTATCCATGCTATTGAACTAGATTGCCCCAGTCTGTTTCCCGCTATCAAGTCCCAGTCCTGTTCCTACTCCCTAGTCTCCGTTCCTGCTCCACTGCTCTGCCCGTGACGATCCTTCTTGTTGCCTGCCACCGAACCCTGCTTGTGACCCTGGCAATACAGCTTCCTGCCTGCCACCGAACCCTGCTTGTAACTCCAACAATCCTCGCCTGCTCCCCGCTGTTCCAGCCACTAAGGTCCTAACCGCTCCAGGAGTCTCCCCGTGACACAAGGGTTCATATTTATTATGCTGTGCAGACAACGCCCATGAAAACATGTTTCAGTTCCATTAAACTTAGAGCAATAAAATGTGATATGTTACACAAACCTGCTCCAGTTCCTGTAATTTGCCATCCTTGACTTGCAGGATTTCCAGCACTTTTCGGTCTTTGGCCTCAGCTTTATGTTTCTCTCTAGAACAAGAAATAAATATATATTGTCATGTTATTAGAGCTAATTTGTAGCTAATCATTTCAATTTGTTAAGTCCTGATGATAAATGTCATTTTAAGAGCGCAGAGAATGAAATTATCTGTGACCGACAGCCCCGGCAGAATTAATCAGAGTGCATATGGCAAGTGACAGCAAATTACTTCTGCAGCCAATTATGACAACTTTATTTTTGCTCTAAATGGACCAGCTTTTGAGCCATGAGACTACAGTAACATATCAGTTAATCCAATGCCTTTTCTTGTTATATATTGCACTAACTGCTATTTTATTCTGTGTTAAACATTAACACTTTGGACGCCATGGCCCCACTGGCATTCCTTAACCCGTAAACGGAAGAGTCCTCCGCTTTCATTTCCCTGCATTACATTCTGCCCGTGATCTCCCCTAGAGAACAAGCACTCTAAGGGCTTGACGTAGCCACTACGTCATGGGACCTCTGGAACGCCAGACCCCATGATGTAGCGGCTACGTCTTGGGGCACTCAAAAGGTTAAAGCAAGAATCAGCACTGATCTTTTTCATCTTGCTTGAATCAAATGAGGTGAAGTCAAAGTTAACAATACATCCTCCAAATGTCCCTATTTAGCAGGTGCAAATCCTACTTTTTATGTTCTGCACCCATCCATTGTACTGTACCTATTTTTTTGCCTGTGTGTGAAACATGAGGAACGTGGTTGATGCTCAGAACCTTCAGCATATTACAGCTGTTTGAAAATTAAGGACTGATTTGATTAATAATGAGTGCATTAAAGGGATTTCTATATTTGCATATTAAAAATTTCATGGTGTCTTCAGAGGGGGTATTCACTTGCTTGTAAGCTGCTGTGACCTACATTGACAGAGGAATGAGTCTAATGTACCTAATGCCCGTCTGAAACAGGGTACTAGTGGAGGACCACCTCAGTCTTGCCCTGAATGGTCTCCTGATTCTGGATATATTTAGGTTCACAACACCAATGGTTTCAGGAACGTACATATCTGAGGAAAGGAAGCTGCCAGTGAACCTATTCCCAACAGCCATTGTGGATGATGACATATACCCAATTCTTCAATAATAAGCTCTCAAGCAGTCTGCAGGCTGCAGCAGTCCTAAGCTAGGAGAGCCTTGCCTTGGACCCCTCCCAAAAAAATGAATGAGTCCAAGGGACTGCTCCTTTAACCTTTTTTGTGCCCTATGACGCTGGGGCAATGCATTAAAAAGTGGCACCATGAGAGCCTCATGGCGGTGCCCTAACGTCATTGATGCTTTGCACATTTCTAGGGGTGATTGCGACCTAAGCTCTCAGTGAGCTGAGATTGCAAAAGGACCTCCTCTTCTGTCCCTGGCGCGGGGGAGCAAATTGATGTAACGTGATAGCTACACTAATGATCACGCGACCCGGATCGTCAACTGCACCAAAGTATTAAAGCACCAATCCCCTCAAAAATTCAATCATACCCTTACTGTTCATATAGTTCAGCTGTTTATTTCATGTCCTGCATCAGCTGTTACCATGTGTGTAAATCACAGGGACCATTATTTACCTCCAAGGGAGCCACATTATCAGCAGCAAAAAGACTTTGCAATGGCACAAAAAAGGGTGCTGTTTTTATGAGTAGTACAGCAGATTGCTGCTTCAACTGTCTCTATTGAAAGCACCTCGATATACTTTAAAAATAAATAAAAAAATATACCTACTCATAATGCATCCATGCAGATCTACCAGTACTGTACTTAATTGAAAAATGTACTGTCAACATACCAATTACCATTTTTTTGCTTATGAAGGTTACGGTTTTTGAAGTGAAACTTCTTTAGTGGCACCTCATTCGTAATGGGACAAAAATGGATTTTGGGGACAGAAAATGAAATGGATGTGACGTCAAAGTGCTGACGTCACAGTGCTGGCAGTTGAGGCCGGGCTGTGTTCTGGCAAATCACATGCGGCGGCGGCAATAGCCGCCGGCGCCGCTACTAACCGCCACTCCTAACGCTCCCCCACACCGGACGCCACGGCTCGGAGACCCGGTGCCGGACCGCAGACCGAGGAGATACAGCCACTCCTAACTGCCGCCGTTCCCCGCCCATTGACATGCCGCGCCCATGGCTCTCCTCACAGGGACACTGCAGCCCACACTGCTCCCCGGGGCCATATGCAGGCCCTGATCTCTGTCCCTGCAGCCTCCCCCGGCCGAGGCATGGAATGGCTCCTGCTGCGGTAACAGGGGGGGGGGGGGGTTTAGTGCTCTGCGTCCCCCACAGCACCATCAGAAGGGGCATCGCTGCAGCGCTCCCCTCCGAGCCGGCTCCAGCTGACGATGACACGCTGCCCCCCTCCCCCCGCCACTGCCTCCATGCCGCGATCTGGTAGGAATGATGGGGGGGCGGATAAGGGTGCTGGGGGCAGGAAAAGGGTGCTGGGAGCAGGAAAAGGGTGCTGCAGGGAAAGGATAAGGGTGCTGCAGGTAAAGGATAAGGGTGCTGCAGGGAAAGAATAAGGGTGCTGGGGGGAGGACAAGTGTGCTGGGGGGAGTCAGGAGAGAGGGGGCAGGACACACACACACACAGACTGACACACGCACACACACACACGCACACTGAGACACGCACACTCACTCTGACACACGCACACTCACTCTGACACACGCACACTGACTGACACATGCACACCCCAGTTATGCGCCGAACACCGCCCCTGAATGATGTGCCTATTCCCACCCCCCCTGTAAGCTCCCCCCCCCGTGAGTTGCTCCCCCCCCCCCCGTGAGTTGCTCCCCCACCCCCCCCCCCCCGTGAGCTCCCCCACCCGCTCAACATCCATGATGCTGGTACTGCTGCCAAAAAACATGACCCCGCCAATGAAATTCACTCATGCTCTAAGCAGTAATAATATTATTGTTACTTTATATGTTGCTGACAACACACAAAGAAGTTTCACTTACTATGCGCGTGCACAGCACACACAGCTTTTTTTTTTTTCGATTGAGAATACATTGTTCATCTGTATGGACGCTATATATTTTAAGATGCACCAAGTAAAGGAGTACGTTTTTACAAAAAGTTCACCTTGTTTGTTGCCTTTGATGCACTTTCCCATTCTCCTATGTGTACAGCTCTGCCTGATACCAGTAAGTTGACAGCTGCATCAGTAGATAAGTGTACAGTACAAGTCCCATCATCTACCATCCCTACCCCCGCCCCCAATCTACAGAGCATTACATATATTTAAGTGGACCCCTAGTTACATAATAATTTACAGCTTTGACTCCAACCACATTTCTTGGTTTTCCATTTTCTCACAATTTGAAACTTATTTGAATTATCTATTGAAATAAATTAAAATATAAAACATAACGAAATAAGCTGCGTTCTGTTTTTCCTCCCCAAAAAAACTGATGTTATCATCGACGACGCATCAGTTTTCCTTTCTAAGAATTGAAGAGGCACTTTCTGCAGAGGCATCCGAGGCTGGAGAATAATTAGCGGTGCTGCTGAAAGTAACATGTACTGTACCCCTACCTTCGGGCAGCTTCATTAGCCAGACATACTGTAGCTGGGACGTATTAAGTCAGCTTAACCTGCAAGTGACCAGAATTGGTTGGTAAAATCTCTCAGAAACCGGGATCTCCAAACCTAGCAATAGCATGGTTCTGCTCGAAATCCCAAAACCAAGGGTATTACTGCTTTAAAGTAGAACAAACATGAATATTTCGATTTCCACTCCATTAGGCCGAGTCCATAGAAGGACAGGCCGTGCTGAGCCCCTGCATCCTCAATGAGGATGCCTTGAGAGGGGGCTCACGCGAGCGTCCGCAGGCGTGCTGACGAGATGGAGGTTTCAGCCGTACGCCAAGCTGTTTTTCAGCGCGCTGTCGGCTGAAAACCTCCAATCTTAGCACAGCAGTGTCGACGTCACGGCGTCGCGGGCGATTGGCCCAGCGACGTCACTGCCCCGCCTCCAACCACCTCCCCCCGGCTCCGATCGCGCCCGCTGGCTCGCCTGTATGGGCATGAAATCGCCCAGATTTCAGCAGGCGAGCCTCAGCGCGGCTCGGATCGCCTCACCCCTCTATGGCCCGGGCCTTACAAGGAAATACCTTTATGAAACATTTTCATATCAACATACAAAAATGAATACAAGTTGTTTTAAAGTTCACTACAGTGACAAAGTGCAGAATGCATCATTTTAGGGGAAATTAGCAACATGTTAAGTGAATACTCTTCTTCCAAAGGCAATATTAAAACCCTTATCTTACGTTTCTTAATACAGGAATGTGTAAAAATACTCTAACATGTTATGAAAAAAAAATAAACTCTGCTGAGTTTACCATTTCTTCAGTGTTGGAAAGTAAAATTCTACATATCACATATCCTACTAAAAAAAAAAAAACAACCTAAATATTGGCCAAAAAACACTAAGAAATTAGGCTCTGTCAAGAGGTTTATGAAGATCAATGACTAAAACAAACTCCTGTTTAGCTAATTAGAATCACTGATGTACCATAATGACTTGGGCTACGGATATCTGCAGACTTCTTTAGCATGAAAAATGGAGTGAGGCGATTCTGTCAATTTGTAAAACTTTTAAGCACCAATAGCTTTTCCCTTGAGCCCAACACATTTTAAACATTTAACTGAGCTGTATTGAGTCACAAGAATTATCCATATGTAGTTCATCATCTCCTCAAATCTCACAATTTATTCCAGATCAT